>NW_027508808.1:1457500-1470000 GCF_051911475.1 Siphateles boraxobius | reverse complement strand
CTAAACTAAACTAAACTAAAATAAAATAAAATCATTTAACTGAAAAAAAAGTCTCTCTCATGGCTGTTTTCGTGTATTTTAAAATAAAATAAAATCCGTAAACAAGTATTTGGCCATTTTGAAAATTTCATATATATGTTATAAACTCTTTAGACTGTTAATGATTAGTGCTTTTTTTTAAGTTTGTAATAATAAACTTTAAAACCCAGCTAATAATTTTACGTTCTGGGAAGTTGTGGGACTGTTCCCTATTGGTTCTCCAGGAAAGTTTTCTTAACGTTAATAGAACGTCCCCTTAAGGTTAGGGGAACGTTACAGGAACCTATTTGGAAAATGAAACCTAAAAAAAACCTACAGGGAACGTTCTCGTTTTGTTCTCAAAAAATAACCAAATGGGAACCATACGGGAACGTTCTGTGTTAGGCCTACATATGTGAGAGAGAGAAAGAGACAGAGACAGTGTGTGCGAGTATGTGTGTGTGTGTGTGTGTGTGTGTGTGTGTGTGTGTGTGTGTGTGTGTGTGTGTGTGTGTGTGTGTGTGTGTGTGTGAGAGAGAGAGAGAGGTAGAGAGACAGTGTGTGTGCGTGTGTCTGTGTTAGGGGTGTGACCATAACCGTGAGACCGACGGTTATAGTTGAACACCGTCATTAGAACTCTATAACCGCCAAAACCGTGTTATTAAAATATTTTTTTTTTCAAACATTTTATATCATTGAGAATGTTTAAATACTAATATCATCTTACGAGGGAAACGGAGGCGGTGCTTCGGAAGTTTGGAGGCTGCTGCAGATGATGATTCGGGAGAGGTCTGTGCCCCTTTACTGATCAGAGCGCACGCTGACACGGAGTTAAGCTTTGTTTATTTTTTTTTTATTTATTTTTTTTTTTTTTTATTTAACAATCAGGCATACATACAAACAAACCAACATAGTGCAGTAGTGAGCAATCTTGTAAATCCATACTTCCAGCAGTGACAAGAGTGATTTAAGTGTTTAAGTGTGTATGTGTGCGGGTGTGAGTGTGGTTATGTGTATGTGTGTGTATGCGGTAACCGTTTATTATGTATTACCATTGTTATTACCATCACCATCCCACTTCCCACTACCACCATATTGCCAATATTGTGTTGGTAGATTTTTTACTTCCATCCTTCCTCCTATGTAATAATTGCCATTGTCAATCCTGCATAAAATACGATATAATAAGATAATATAATATAAGATAATATAAGATAACCTTCCCCCTCATCTCATCAGTCCATATCTTTTCCTATTTTTTTTTTAATTTTTAATTTTTTTTTTTTTGTGTTATGTGTGTTATGTGCAATGTCTAAGGTGCATTAAAATAGGGAGTACAGTGCGAGAGTGTCTCAAATTGGGACAGAGATGCTGTCCCGTTGAAACCACTTCTCGCCTGTCTAGCCTGCCTTGGTGTTTGTGAGGTTTTTCCATATATCCTTAATCCTTCTTTTTTTTTTTTTTTTTTTTTTTTTTTTTTTTTATTCTATGTTGTGGTGCATTAAAAACCCATGAAGAGATAAGGGGGAAGTTATTGCACTAGTGATGACAATGATATCTAATTCTAAAACAGCATTGACAATGGCAATATTGATGATGATAATAATAATAATAATATTAATAATAATAATAAATGACAATGATGATGGCAGTGGTGATCATAACGGTAAGAGCAAAAGACAGCAACAACAGTAGTTACAACAATGAAGAAAAAAAAAAAAAAAAAAAAAGTGAAATTAGTAATCATAACAGTTACAGTAAAGATAGCAATAACAATGATGACAGAAACAAGTTTAAACAACTAATATGAATATTCGTGGGTTGAGTAAGAAGGTGAGAGAAGTCAGAGTTGAAAACAGAGAAAGGATTCATAGCTGTAAGAGGTCAGAAAGTGTTGGACGGCAGGGATCAGTTTCAGATGTGTTATTATGAAGGGGAGATGCGAGTTCCATTGCCATGAAGTCTGTTATAAGATTTTTCCAGATGTTAATGTGTAATTTATTTCTGGTTTTCCAGTTCATGAGGATAGTTTTCTTGGCGATGGCTAGAGCTGTGAGGAGTATTTTAGAGTTTATGGTTTTATCAGTTATTATTGTGAGGTCCCCCAGCAAGCAAAGGGAAGGCGACATTGGGATGTGGCAGCCAACTATAGTTGATAGTGCCTGTGTGACCTCTTCCCAAAAGTGTTTGATTGGAGTGCAGTGCCAGGTTGCATGAATGTATGTATCTGTAGAATTTTGATTGCAATGTGTGCAAATTTCTGATGTGAATCCCATTTTAGCTAATCTATTGCCCGTGTAATGCGTTCTGTGAAGTATTTTGTATTGTATTAACTGAAGATTCGAATTTTTGGACATGTGATAGATGTTTTTACAGATTTGGGTCCAGAAGTTGGCATCAGGGGCTATTGATAGATCGTTTTCCCATTTTATTGTTGGTAAGTATATGGTCTGAAGTTGATTTGAGATCATTTTGTATATTTTAGAGAGAAGTTTCTTTGGAGAGGAAATGTTGACCAAGTCTGATATTGCCGGTGGAAGTTCTAAATTTGTGTCTCTGATGTTTATTTTTGTCAGAACAGAAGATTTGAGTTGTAGGTATTTTAAAAATTCGTTGTTCCCGATGCCATACTCCTGGGCCAGTTCCGGAAATGGTCTAAATGTGTTAGATTTGAAAATATGCTTAATGTGGGTGATACCCTTTTCCGCCCATGTGTGAAAGTTCAATGTTTTTTTATTGCTTATAAAGTCACGGTTGTTCCACAGTGGGGTGAGGTTAGATGGAGCTAATGTAGAATTAGTGATTTGGTGAAATTTCCACCAGGCTGTCAGAGTGGTGGCTATAGTTACTGCCTTAAAACATGTGTGTTGTTTAATTGATTTGGTGAGGAATGGTATGTCAGCTATTAAGTTAAGCTTTGTTTATACCATGGTTTCGTCACGTCCGCACGAGCGCGAGGCAAAAATGACGAGTTGGGTGCACAAGACTGGCAAGACCCCATTTTGCTTTGCGGTGTGCACGGCTGTTTTTGCAACAGCGCGCGCGGCGCCGCATCCGAGGATGAATGACTTCAAGCCGAATCTGCCCGAGCTTGTAAGCCTACGTCTCACACAATTAGAGTGTAAAAAATACGGGATATTTTACGGGAAAATACTAAAACGGGAAGACAGCGGGAAAAGAGCTAAAATACGTGAGAAACCCGGAAAAAACGGGAGGGTTGACAGCTATGTATTGGTGTAAATAATTGGTTTAAGATAAAATAAGTTAATTGATTAAACTTCTTCAGTCTAGATCCCCCCTCCTCAAAGTTTGCATACATATATAATAACTGAAACCATGTTACTGTTGGCACACAAGAGCATATTAGCATCCTGAGAAGATGCATCTCTAAATGCATGCTCTTTAAGACAAGACAGTGTGAGCAGCGGCCAGTCAATCTATAAACACACCATCGATGAGGATGGAGGATTCAGATTCACTCGGATTCACCGGACTATTTGTAATTTGTAAGGTGACCTGAAAGTGGATAAACAACCCCTCTCTTTCCAGACCACCATCAGTTGTCTCCCATATGAACAGAGGACGCATCAGTAACGTCCTCGCATGGCACGGACAGATGCTAGCAAACACACACACTCTCACAGACACACACACACACACACACACACACACGCTAAATTACAGCCTCAAAACTCAATGTTCCCGTCAGCCGCTGCACACAGCTCAAACTAGGGCACAGTTAATCTCTTGAAAAGATGGTAGAGGTGTCCTAGTTTATTTGACACACTGCAGTTACTACACACACATGCTCCGGTTGCAGGTTTACAGGAAGTGCAGTGTACATAAGGAAAGGTACACAAATGCAACAAGAGTTAGATTTGTGTTTTGGTTATTCAAGCTACAAACAGAAAATTACCCAAGAGCCCTAGATTATAGAAAGCACTCGGCTTGAACAAATATGAGCAGATCTTTTTTAACTGAACCAAGTCTCTCTTAGTTTTGTGGATGTTCTTGCTCTCAAGACTAGCACTAACGTCTACTGAACTACTGAACGAATCCACCACTTTGACTGAATGTGTCTTAACAAGATTCAGAGTGCCACTGAATGAGATCTTTAGTTTGTGAATAAACAACATACAAACTCAACACACTGGCAAAGTATTGGTTAATCTAATTTAATGATTCTCGTGAATGAACTGAACAAACGGTTTCGACACTGAACGAGATGTTAAGTTCATTTAAAATGGTACTTCAAGTTTGTGAACAAACAAGGAATCTTGTTCCTAGATGAAGTGAATCAACTAGGATGTTTCTTTAATGATGGAACTAGGCATCTCGTTTATGTATTAAAATAAAATAAAATCCTCATTTGCATCCTGGTGTTTCAGTCCAGCATTTTTTGTCCCCAAATGTGTATGAAATATGTTGACTGAAAAGCTGTTACAGTAGGAACAATAAAGCACTGCACGCAAAAATCTCTCCCATGACTGTTTCTGTGGATTTTAAAATAAAATAAAATACAATATAGTGTAATAAAATTCAAGCTACAAACAGAACATTGCCCTAAAAGCCCCCATATTAAAGTATATAATCATGTGGCTTGATCAAATACAAACAAATGTGCAAATCTTTTAACTTAAAGATCTCTCTCATTTAATAAAATAAATAAAATAATAAATAAATAATCGATGAAAACAAAACAAAACTCATTACTGTTGCCACAATAAATCATAGCTTGCAAAAATCCTAGGCATCTTGTGTATAAATGAACAGACTGAGCTGTGACATCTCATATTAGTTTTAATGAATCGGTTGAGTGAATCATTCAATGACTCACTCATAATGCACAACAAGACACTCACTTGTCGCCACCTACAGCTGTGTCGATGTGAGCGCCACTGAACCAATCTTTCTGGTGAACATAGATTCGAGTCACCACTCTTGCATATGTGTTTTCCAGCCCAAGCTCATTCGAAAAACATACCTGTGGCAACATTTGTGCAAAACGCAAAATACGTTGCGCCGTTTACGTTTCACGACAGTTTCAAAGTGAAATTAGTGCTTAGTTTTTTTTACAGAACAAATGAATGTGAATATGGCAACGTTTTATAACTTTGTAGTTTGTACGTATCACTGCAGTTCCGAATTGAAATGTCCGGTGAGTGGCGCAAAAATATTAATGTTTCATCATGTTTTAAGAATAACATACGCCTACACTATACCCTAAATCTACCCGATAGTGTTAACAAAAACAAGTACGACATAAAATGTAATCGTAATCATGTCATTTTAGCTTGTTTGTTTACTTTGAGCTGATATATTGATATATTGTGACTCGTATTTCACAGGGTTCTTCCCCGAGCTCTCCGCATCACAAGTACAATTCAGTGAGCTATCCAGCAAGCTTAAGCTTAAGCTTGAGTCGGTCAAATACATACACTATGGTAAAAAGTGTTTTGAGGTCATAACATAATTGTGCAAGGAGCTGCGTAAAAACAAGTCTTTATTAATCCATAATCTTCCCCTGTAATCATAATTGTGTGTGAAAACGATTAAAAGTGTTTGCTGTTTTATTGCTTCTAGTGTTTATTTCTTTTAGAAACTGCAGTGATATGTACGTATTGGTAGGTATTTTGCGTTTTGCAAAAATGTTGCCACAGGAAAAGTTTTCCAAATGAGTGCTGGTATTTTCTCTCATGCATCCTGAGAATTTGTGTTACTTTTCTGTTTGGTCTGTTTCTTCAGCTGTTCACAGTCAGACATATGAGTCGCTGTGATTCAGCAGTCTCAGTATCCAGGTCTCTTTTCATCTGCTCTTAAAGCAACGCCCCATTACCCGGTCCGCTGTATTTATTCCTTTTGAACTCTCAGCTTCCCATTAGGCATTTTCTCAGCACTGTGTCAGTCATCCTAGAGCAGGAGACATTACTGACAGATATTCTGACAATCTCACAAAACGCTGCCAAACAAATGTTTGGCTTGTCCTTTCAAGCATTTGTGTGCCATTTATCTAAAACCTTTTTCTGTGTTTAATAGCTTAATGCCTCTTACTGATATGATGCCTTGGGCAGAAGCCTTCTTTTTTTTTCCAGCTTTGACCAGTATTTTTCTCTCCCAGAATGTTTGTCTCTTCAAGCGAACCTGCTGAGAGGAACCAAACTGGCTTCCCTTGAATTACGAACAATATAAAAGAGAGTCACAATGCAGAAAGCCACGCGGATTAGAGCGTTCCACAGCAAACGCAATGAAAGCGCATTAAAAATGTTAAATATAAAAAAGCATGGGCTCAGACTCAGCATGGTCCACATCCAAAGGCTGTGTCTCACATATTGGCTGAGCTGGCATTGATCATTTTACAGTTGGCTGGAGGTTTGCGGACAGCCGACGTGGAAAACAAATTCGCTCAGTAGGAGCCGCTCGCCTCGCTGCCCTTTATAGCATTGCTAAAACACTGGCTGTGGTCTCTAGGTCCAGTAATAGCACGACGGCTGTCAGAAAACACTGCAGAATGAAACTGTTCCCGCTACACGTTTCCTCACGTGAGCGCGAGCTGTCGGTTAAAGTGATTTTCTTGTGCTTGTGTCAGAAAAGGAAATGTTCTATATTGACCCTTAAAGGGTTCTGTCAGGCGTTTCACATACAGAAGCTTTAGGGGATCTCAGGTAAACTCAATGGCCATTTTTCTAGTTATGCCACCATCTAGGAGAAAGCAATTTCACCAAGTTACAACATGTTCTTGGATCAACATCATTGTTGATCCTGGAACAACATTTCAATCAATCAATCAATCAAATCTGAGGGACATGTTTACAGTTTATGTCAAGTTTAGGTGCTTCTACATCAGTGTTTTTCACCTTTCACTTCCCTCTGATTGTAATACGTTGATCCAGGAACATGTCTTACTTGTAGAGGTGTCGCAATATATCGCACTACATAAATGCAACAATATGTTACGTGGATAGTGACAATTTGCATTGTGTATAATTCACCCAAAATGAAAATGAAATGAAAGATTACAGAGTTTTAGTGTCAGTAGTACATTAAAGTACTATATGTAATGTTGAATATAATGTATAATGCAATGGGGGAATATCGGTGGGTCCTGATAATGTCAAATGTCTTATGTTCTTAGTTAAAAAGTGCCCTACATTATTTTAAATATATCTAGTCACTGAAAGAGCGCAAACATATTCGTCTAAAATAATTCTCAGTTTTCAGAATCATGAATATTTTTATTCTGGTGTCACTATTGTCTTGTGCATTGGGTTTCCAGCACCAAGTCCAAGCCTATTTTAATCAACAGTTCATTTTTTGTTAACCTTTTATTATATGTCTTGGAGTATTGCAATAATATCAAATTGTGAGTTCAGTATCGTGATATGTATCGAATTGTGACATGAGGGTATCGTTACACCCGTACTTACTTGGCAAAATTATACCCAGACAGCAACAGTGTCGGCCCAGATCCGGCCAGATGTGGACCGGATCTGGACCGACACTGTTGCTTTCCGGGCAGTGACTCCATGGTCTAAAAAAATTATCGGGTCACGAAAAAAAACCCTTATCCAGTAAATCACAAAAGACTTGAAACGTCATGGGGCCTTTAAATATTGTTATGGACAATGGGAGGACATATAGTCAAAAAACGTTGAGAACCACTGTCGTAAACTTTACTTTATCACCAAAAAAAAACCCGTTTGACAAAGTTCTGTGCAATCATATAATAAATTTTGCCTTTAATAGAACCTTTTTGGCATAAAGTGTTCTTTAAAATGGAGTCAAGAACCCTAGAGTTCTATATAGTTCTATATAGTACTCTATAGTTCAACGTACATGGGCAAGGCAGTTTAATTGGCTCTCATTACAAAGCTCGTAATCTATATTCATCAGATTTCAGACAGGACCTCCGAATGTGTTTTTTTAACAAAAGGTTCTGCAGTATCTAAAGTAACGTAATGTTTTTTTAACAACAGAGATCATTGAGCAGCTCTTGGCATCCCTAGAAAGTTTGTTTTTTTTCCCGCTCAAGGTTATCCAGCAGTGTTATTCAGTCAAAGATCAATACTATAGCCTTTGCTTGCCCAAGGTTTCCATAAAATAGGTTCTTGGTGAATGGAATAGCAGCTCATATTGATTTGCTTAGCTTGTTTTATGTGTGTGAAAAAACTCTTATTATTTACAAAAAAGCTATAGATTCATGTGACAAGTGTGACTGTCGCTCAAAAATGTTTTCTCTCTGTGTGCAATGACACATCCGTAACGGAAAAACAATATTGTTTTGTGGCAGGAATACCACTTTCAGTGTGGAAGTGGGTGATGTTTTCCAACAGCCCATACATATTCATTAAACTCGGAGACAGGTTTTGGTGGAAAAATTAAAGGGATAGGTTGTGGATGGCGCTGTGTTTACCTAATTGCACAACTTCTAGATATTGCATCATACAGACTCCGTTCCCTGCAGCGACACCTCAATCTTTCCCCCTGCCGTTGCTAAACAAATATCCACAAGACCATAAACTCAAAGTCAAAGCAACCTTGAGGATGCTGCTGGCCGATATTGCCACCTGTCAATCAAATCTTGCAGCATTAGTGGTGAGGTGTCACTGCACTCGAGGAGCCCATCAGCTCCTTTGGTTGGCCAACAATGACAAATGGATGTGGGTGGCCACATCTGATTGTTTTTATTACAATTTTGGGGCTTTACTGTAGCTACTTTTTTATTCCTTGAGACAGCACTGATATGAGGCCTCTTTCCTCATATATAGAGTCAAACCAAAATGTATTCCGAGACCTTCAACATTTCTCACATTATCACAGTTTTTTGCTAAAGTTTAGAAAATGGGTTGTCAAATCAGTTGATATTTCACTGGTTTTGTCCGTCCTTCTGTTAGACTGTCTCACAAATGAATTATGTCGAATATCTGTCAGCTGTTAAATTTAAGTACAAAATTAGATAATACCAATTTAGCTCAACCAATTACCAAGCAATGCTTAATGATGTTCAGTCTGTGGTATAAAAAAAAGGTAGAAAAAATACCTCAGCAAAACGCCTCGGTTACGACTGTAACCTCAGTTCCCTGAAGAGGGAACGAGCGTCGCATCGAGATTGACGCTATGGGAGCGCTTTGATGATGACGTGATGACATCTTGAAGCACATGAAAAATCAGTCCAATGGTGTGGAGGAACGTCAGAGGCGGGTGACGTCACGAACCAGGAAACTATGAAGCCTGCTCGAAAACAGAGAGCGCCAGCTTCGTAAAAGTAGTCGCTGTCGGGCATGCAGGAGATATGGCAAGGTGAAGCAACGCTTGTTCCCTTTTCAGGGAACCGAGGTAACAGTCGTAACCGAGGCGTTCCCTTTCAAGGGAATTCGCTCTCGGGCCGAGATTGACGCTACAGCACTCACGAGCGCTGACTGTGCATGCTCCTCACCCTAACAAGCTACACAAAGAATGTGTGTGTCCCCACCCGTTAAATAACGTGGGCGGGGGTGAACACACATCCTCAAACTGTTGCTTGCTCACCATGACTATATATATTCGAGATATAAAGACAAAGCATCACCAAATATGACAGGGACAGTTTCACAAAGAGCGCTACTGAAGACACAGGAGCTGGCGCTCTCTGTTTTCGAGCAGGCTTTATAGTTTCCTGGTTCGTGACGTCACCCGCCTCTGACGTTCCGCCACACCATCGGACTGATTTTACATGTTCTTCAAGCTTCATCACGCAAAGTGTTTCCATAGCGTCAATCTCGACGCAACGCAAGTTCCCTTGAAAGGAAACATGGTCTAAATAATTTTTGGTCCCAAATTTTTATACATTTTACTGGTAGTCACTGTATGAACAATTTTTCGGTATAATATGTCACAGTTTACTTCATTTTGCTATCCCCACTAACATAAATTAACTATAGAGTCCTGCACACACTAGTAAAACAATATAAATATATATGTTTGACTGCATTTATTTAAACTCATTTATTTAAACATGACACTATAAAGAAAACATTTTAACTTGGTTAAGGTATTTAATTGGTTAATTATTTGGGAAAAACAAAAAAAAGAGGCAAACTACAGCTACAAGTTTTCTATTTTACAATGCAAAACATCTATAGAAAAACATAATGTGCTTTATGTCATTAATATTTTGTTGGTTTTCTGTTGTTTTTTCATGTGTTCGTAGTTTCTTTGTATGACAACCTGACCAAAAAATATGGTGGCACATTTTGGTATGGTTCATTGCATTATCACAAATAAAACAATCAACTCCAAAAACAATCTATGCAATATACTGACAAAATCTTTAACAAAGTTTTAATAATATTTAAATAAAGGGTGAAGATCTCAATTTCCCTAGGCCAGACATCACTATTGGCGACTTTTGTATACAAACACACATTATATAATATTTATTTATATTATTTGTGTGCATACATGAATTCTATACATAAACAGTAGTAATGATATACATTACTGTGTTAAACAGTTATATTAGTTAACGGACCTTAATACTGTAACTTCTGAAATTCCTAGCATAATTTCTCCAAACATGCTCTTGCTTTAACAGTTCGGCCACGAATCCAACACCATATTGCTAACACACTGGAAAGCGTGGTAATTTGGTGTATTAATAGTCTGCTGTCCAGCTATTCTTATACAGGGAACATGTATTTGCTCTCATACAGTTACAGTAAACAAGGCCATTATACTCCAGCAGTTGAATCTATCGAGTGTTTGTCGTGTGCTGCTTCAGGTGCCCTCCTGTCCCGGGCCTGTCCCGTTGGGCTGAATCATCTGTCCGTGTGAAACTCCCCGCAGGTTCATCTTTAAGAGCACGAGGGCTCTTACTGAGCTGTCAGACAGACACACATTTTGTTTTCCTCTGCCGGAGGCTTCAATTAGTGCTGGTGCAGAAAAGTGTTGGAGACACATGCACAACACGGCGGTGTTCAGGCGGGTTTATGTCAAGGTAAAGCACTGTATGAACAACTTTATGAAACAGACCGATAATGGTGCTTGATAATTCCTTTTTTAGTAAATCAGAACAGCAGCTACAGATTCCCAGCATGCATCTGGACCATTATGACTTCCTAGAGAGATTCAATGAACATGTAACATGTTTCTCTATAATTTCTCACATTTCATTTGTAATTAATTATTGTTTAACTCAATTTTCATTTAACTTTTTTGCTTCTGTATATTAGTTGAAATAAATACTTTTTAAGGCTGCAAAAGTTAACTTCTGAAATTAAAGAAATGTAATGAATGGCTTGTAATACCCACTTTTCACAATCCAATCCATTTTAGATGAATAAGTCCCAGTTTACATTTGATTATGGATTTTTTTTTTTGTTACAGATTGTTTTATGAATATGTGATGTAATGCATATAACTCGACTTGTTTTTTCTAGTTGTACTGTATTTTTTAACACTTTTTCTTATGTTAATTCATGTTTATTTGGTGCTATAAGCAGTAGTAATGCGGAAGAGATGATCGGTTCATGTGCCGCTTAAACCACAAACCCACATTTATTGCTTGAATTTCCTTATAAAATTGATAGAATTTGAAAGCTGAGACTTTGTTTCAAATCAAAAGTTATAAAGCACGAAGCGTATTGTGATAATTGGATGGGAAGCGCTACAAATAAAGTTTAGTGAAGTTTTGTTCATGCATCAACAGAAAACAGCACAGACTAAAAGATCTTCACAGTCTTTTTAAAAATAAGCACGGCCAAACTAAACTAACTTTTTACTTAGCCAAAAAAAAAGGGGCGGTCTTGAAAAAATCGGACAACCCTAATCATTTTGAATGCAGTGAACTGTTTTGAAAAGATCTCTACAAGAAATCTACTGGAAAGAGCAGAACATAATGATCAGATCTCTTCTTTCGGTGCGCTTAGCTTGAACTCTGTGTTCTCTCAGTGAGGCGAAGGTTTCTCATCGCATCTGCTTTCTACAGCACCAGCAGCCCGACTGAAATATGAGCAGAACATCGACTAAAGCCTCCAGCTCGGAGAATCAGGAAGATCAGAAGAAACATCGGCACGGATGTTTGTCAGGAGCGCAAACAAATACAGTGTTCATAACCATCTTCTAATGCTCAGCGCATCTCACCATCAATAAGCCAGCAATCACAAGTCACTAATGAGGCTGTAGTGCATGCATACTTCTTGAAACAAATGAAAAATTTAAGAAAAATAATCTAGTATGACTCAGACAATAGGCATTACTGACATTTCTTGACCATATCTGCACTAAAACAAGAGCTGTCAATGTCAATGTCAATTTTATTTATATAGCACTACTAAACACAACGCCAGTTGACCAGTGTGCTTTACATCAATACAAAAGACAAATATAAATACAATACATTTCATCCTTAGCCATATGCTGAATCAAACAATTAGGTTTTTAGCCTAGACTTAAAAACAGACGAGGATGGAGCAAATCTAATACTATAAGGTAACGCATTCCACAGT
>NW_027508808.1:1445000-1452500 GCF_051911475.1 Siphateles boraxobius | reverse complement strand
TCCTCAATGAAATCTAGCATTCTTTTATTTAGAATGCTACAGAATAATTTGCCTAGACAACTGCTGACAGAGATGCCACGGTAGTTATTAGGGTCTGATTTGTCCCCACTCTTATGAATGGGGGAAATGAGCCCTTTGCACCAGATGTCAGGAAAACATCCTGACTGTAGAACAATATTGAACAGCTTTAACAGTGCAGCCTGCATCTCTGGGGTGCTGCATTTGAGCATCTCGTTTTTAATGCTGTCTGGACCACAAGCTTTCCTCGGCTGGAGAGATTTTATCTGTGTGATCAATTCTTCCCAAGTAATTGGAGAATCAAGAGGGTTTTGGTTGTCTTTAATTGTTTGTTCTAATGTTTGGAGTTTTTCTTTTATAAAATTTTGTTCTGGTCTAATTTGTTTAATTGGTATGTCTTTGTAAAGGTATTCAAAATGTGTTTTCCAGATATCACCATTTTGAATGGGTAATGGTTGTTGTAGTTTTGTGTTGAACTTGTTCCACATATTCCAGAATTGATCCTGATTAATGGCGTTTTCAATATCTTCAAGTTTCATGTGGGTATAATTTTGTTTTTTGTTCCTAATTGTACATTTGTATTTATTTAAAATGTCATTGTATCTAATGCGTAAGGCCTGATTGTTTGGTTGGCGGTGTTTTTCATTTGCTATATTTCTAAGGTCCTTTCTGATGGTCTTGCATTCTTTATCAAACCATTTCTCAACATTTTGTCTTCTAATAGGCTTATTTTTCTGTTTTATGAGGTCAGCTCTGATAGCTGCCTTATGGAATATTGTGTTGATGTCATCAATTGCCTTGTTTACACCATTTTTGGTAGGGACATATTGAGTTTGGTCGTATATGAATATGTCATTCATCAGATCAGGTGATTTCAAGGCCATGATGAGTTTGTCTCCACTGTCTGGGGCCCATCTGTAGCCAGGATTTAAATCATTCAGCTTACCGGGTTCTTTTGTTTTGGGATTTAATTGATCTGGGAGTTTAAAGAACAGATTTATTTGGTTGTGGTCTGAAAGTGGGGATTGCTGTCTGACAGTGAATGCACTGATAGTTGAGGGGTCCATGTCAGTGATTGCATAGTCTACTACACTAGATCCATGAGCTGAGGAGTAGGTGAATCTCCCTAAAGAGTCCCCTCTGAACCTACCATTAACTATGTACAGGCCTAAAGCCCGACAGAGATGCACTATCTCCCTGCCACTTTGATTAATTTCACAATCGAGGTTGTTCCGATGGGTGATGGTTGGTGTGGTAAACAGGGGGGCCTGATCAAATACATGGTTGTGGCTCTGTGGGTCGATGACATCAGGTTCAATTCCTGTTCGTGCATTCAGATCGCCAGTTAGAAGAACATTTCCCTGGGCCTGGAAGTAGGCGATTTCTGAATGGAGAGTATCAAAAATATCTTCTTCAAAATAAGGAGAATCAACTGGGGGTATATATATTGCACATAGATAGAGATCTCTATCAGTAATGCCAAGGGTTTGATCTATTCTCAACCAAACATGGGATTTACCCTGTTTTACTGTTGAGATCTGACTGCATAGATCTCCTTTGTACCACACCAAGATCCCCTCCGATGTTCTGCCCTTACGTATGTTTTTAAATTTTATAGAGGGCACCATGATTTCGTTATATCCTGGGGGACAGTGAATGAGTGAATCATTTTTACACCATGTTTCTGTCAATATAATTAAGTCAACATCTTTTATAGATTTAATGAATTCAGGGTTTTCACTCTTCAGCTCAAATGTCGAGGAGTGGAGACCCTGGATATTCCAACAGCTTATATGTAATGAGCGCATTAAAAACAAACAAAATGAACCCATATAGTAGGACAAAAAAAAAAAAAAAAAAAAAAAAAAAAAACCTTCAACCTATCCATTTATAATACTAAATAAATTAAATAAATATTTACAAATTATAAATAGTACTATTATACTAATTTCTACCATTGTTATTATTACTATTACTAACGAAATATATATATCAATGTTCTGTTACCCAAATGGTAAAGTGTTTTGTGTATGTATATCTTAGCTGGGCAGAAGTCGGGTACACAGAGTTTGTAGCATCTTCCTGATGTCTCCTAGCTCAGAGGCAGCAGGGGAGAGGGGCGGCTGTGGCAGGGGGGCTGTGGCAGGGGGCGGGGCTACTACTGAAGTATAACTCCGTTGCTGTGGGTGGGGAGGCAGGTCAGCAACAGGTACGTAGCTCTGCTGTCGATGTTGTAAAGGAGGACGGTGGGAAGGGATTACGGAGGGGGAAACTAGCCTTCTCTGGTTTTGTTTCACCATGGTTAGGTGGTGGGCGGGTGGGGAGGGGGAGGTCCAGGCTGAGCTGTTGTGCCTCCTGGCAGCAGGGGGGATGATCCTGGGGTGGTGGTGAGGAGGAGGTCTGGGATGATCACTGAAGCGTGTAATTGAGGAGAGGGTAGAAGGACTGCGTCCTAGGGCCGTGTCTTTGAGGGTCTTCGCAAAGACCTTCACCTTCTCTTTGTGGAGATGGAGTCCATCATAGAGGTCCCAGATGCAAATGGTTGGGTGGAGGGCCAGGTGGACATTGGGTAAGGTGGCACATCCTCTTCTGATCTCCATATTAATGTCATGGATGGCATGAGGGGGCATGTCTGTCCTAGGCAGCAGTGTGGAGATCACAATGCGGGTGTCAGGAAATTCCTTACTGGCCTGCTCTGCCATCTTCTTCACTGCCTCAGCAGTGCCTTTTCGGAGGCTGTGCAGATCATTTGTTCCTGTGTGGATCACCAGGCATTGAGGGCTCCTGAGGGTCTCCTTTTTTAACAGCTTCATTGCCTGGCCTGTGGTGCTGCAGCGTTTAGAAAGCACTTTCTTACCAGGAAAAAGCTTGTTTGTGTCCAGGAATTTCCCATTTGAGTCAACCAGTAGGACCACTTGTGGGGCTTGTTCTTCAGGCTGAGTGGAGGCAGGCTGTGATGGGCAGATCTGGTTGTTGGCAGCTGGCAGTGTAGGTGTAGAAGGAGATGCCAGGGTGTTGTTGGACTGGGTGTAGAGCAGAGATGGTGGTACAGAGACAAAACAAGGCTTTGGGACACTGGCAGGGAGAGTCTGTGTCTCTGTAGTTGTCAGGATTTCTGAGAGTTGCTCTGTTAGGTGTTGGACCTGCCTGGTGAAGCTCCTTTCTCTGTTCTCAGCATCTTCCTTTACTTTGGCCATTTGGGTATGAAGTATCCTGTTCTCCTGCTTCAGTGCCTCTATACTTCCTCTTAGGTCAGATGCCAATGACTGGTTGTCTCTTTTGAGCTGTTGGAGCTCCTCTTGAATCTGCTGCACAGTGCTGTTTTGGGGCTCACACAGCCTGGCCTGGGTCAGCTCTTTAAATTCAGCAAAGTCCAGCTCCAATAGGGCCATACTCTCCTTTAGCCTGTTGGTAGAGGTGGCAGGTGTAGGAGGGGCAGAGATGGACAAGGTGGTGGGGTTTTCTGTCTCATCATCTTCACTGTCAGTGTGAACAATCACCCTCTTGGTGTCCACCTCTGTTTTTAACAGAGAGAATGTATCTTCAAAGGACTCCAGGTTGGCTTCATTCCCCTGGACCATGACCTTTCCTTTGGTGTAGTATGTGATGGTGAGAAGGGGGTCCTCCTTGTCCAGGTGTTCATCTTTGCAGATCTTTAATCTGCCCCCTGAGCCGATGCCTTCACTGGATACATATGGGTAGTTGTTTGACACAGTATCTTTCCAGATGTAGATGGAATCAGTGAAGAATATGAGGTTGTTTTTCTTTCTTCCATTCTTTTGTTGGGCATAGTCAGTAAAGAGGATCTCTGGATTTTCCCGTAGTGTCTTCTCCTTGTGTTTCTCCCTAGCTGCTGCATTTTTACATTTGGCAGGGTATTCAACTTCTCTGCTGGGAGCTTTGCTGTGCTTAAATGCCTTCTGACCCGTTTCCATGGTGACAACTTGTTTACTCCAAACAGGCTAGGCTATTTTGTTGTTTACAAGACTTCAAACACAGTTATTTCTTGTTCTTTCTTATTTTCTTTTTTTTTCTTTGTTAAATATCTCTTCTGTTATCTCTTCTGTTATTGTTTAGCTCAGTTTATTTAGTTTCTTAGGCAGTCAGTAGCCCAGCCAGCGGATGACAATAAACTGAAACAGTTGACAGCTCCCTAGTTTACAGTTTAGCTAGTTGTTTTGATTTAAAATTAAAATCAAGATATTCACTTATATCTTCTGTTTTGCAGATTATTAAATGTACCTCTTCTTTAGAGTCCTCTGTGGAGGGTATTTGAAGGTTTTTTTTTTCAGAAATGTCCCACTCTTTAGGTCCAAGTTGATGAAAATATTCAGGAGCTCATTTTGATGCAGCTTTTTCTCTGCATTCCGTCTCTCTCTCTCTCTCTCTCTCCCCCTCTCTCTCTCTCTCTCTCTCTCTCTCTCTCTCTCTCTCTCTCTCCGTCGCTCTCTCTCTCTCTCTCTCTCTCTCTCTCTCTCTCTCTCTCTCTCTCTCTCTCTCTCTCTCTCTCCGTCGCTCTCTCTCTCTCTCTCTCTCTCTCTCTCTCTCTCTCTCTCTCTCTCTCTCTCTCTCTCTCTCTCTCCGTCGCTCTCTCTCTCTCTCTCTCTCTCTCTCTCTCTCTCTCTCTCTCTCTCTCTCTCTCTCTCTCTCTCTGTCGCTCTCTCTCTCTCTCTCTCTCTCTCTGTCACTCTCTCTCTCTCTCTCTCTCTCTCTCTGTCGCTCTCTCTCTCTCTCTCTCTCTCTGTCGCTCTCTCTCTCTCTCTCTCTCTCTCTGTCTCTCTCTCTGTCGCTCTCTCTCTCTCTCTCTCTCTCTCTCTATCTCTGTCGCTCTCTCTCTCTCTCTCTCTCTCTCTCTCTCTCTCTCTCTCTCTCTCTCTCTCTCCGTCGCTCTCTCTCTATCTCTCTCTCTCTCTCTCTCTCTCTCTCTCTCTCTGTCGCTCTCTCTCTCTCTCTCTCTCTGTTGCTCTCTCTCTCTCTCTCTCTCTCTCTCTCTCTCTCTCTGTCGCTCTCTCTCTCTCTGTCGCTCTCTCTCTCTCTCTCTCTCTCTCTCTCTCTCTCTCTCTCTCTCTCTCTCGAGTGCATGCTGGGAGTTTGTGGACGGAGCGTGAGTGTGTGTTGGAGTGAGCTCTACGGTTTGAGTGAGTTTTCTATCTTTTTTCTATCTCTTGTGGCTTTTGTTGTTAGGTAAAGAGGAAAGTTTGTAGTGTTTGTGAGGAGCGTCGTCGGTCAGTGTGCACTGATCGCCATGGCGGCGTCTCAGCACGTGAGTTTAGAAAGTTTAACGCGGCGGCACGGTGTTAAGGTTGTACCCGCGGAGCGTTGTTCAGTTGAGGATTGCGTCCTCGCTGTTGCTGCTGTGGTTGGTCATGAGTGCATTCTTTCTGCGTCAAGAATGAATAGCGCAATAGTGTTGTTTTTGAACAATGTTGACAAAGTCAATCAAGTTGTAGAGACCGGGATTGTGGTGAATGAGTCACTTACTCCAGTCATGCCTTTAGTACAACCAGCGAAAAGAGTAGTATTGTCAAATGTCCCACCGTTTATTAAAAACGAAGTGATTGAAAGGGAATTGTCCAGACACGGAAAGTTTGTGTCAAAAATTAAGAAAATCTCACTCGGTTGCAAATCACCACAGTTGAAGCACGTTGTATCATTTAGGAGGCAGGTGCATATGATCCTAAATAACCAGAATGAGGAGCTTAATTTAGCCATGAAGTTTAAGATTGAGGATTTTAATTATGTTATTTTTGCTACCTCAGATGCGATGAAGTGTTTTGGTTGTGGACAAGAGGGTCACGTGATACGCGTGTGCCCTGAGAAGAACGCAGATCAGAATGACAACACAGACGAAACGCTTAATACAGATCATGCACAAACGAGCTGGTGTTTCTGAGGTCAGTGAGCAGGCCATATTAGAGCATGGTGTGGATGTTGACATGACAGATGATCAGAGTTTTTTTAAAACACCGACATTAAAAAGGAAAACTAGGACCAAAGGAAAAGAAAAAAGGGCTAGTAAAAAAGCTAATGGGATGGCTGGTGATGATGCAAGGGAGGGGGACTCGGAGTCGAGTAATGTTGGGGAGTCTGCAGAGAATAGTGAATGTGAATCTTCAGACTCTGTGAGCTCAGCTTCACTGAGGCGATCTGTCCGCAGCGCTTACACATCGGACAAAATTAAAACGTTTCTTCAGACAACGAAGGGCATGAAAGGTGTAAATGTAGAGGATTACTTCCCAGATCGTGAGATGTTTATAGATTCAATCATGGCTTTAAGGAAGGAGGGTGGAGCTTTCACTGAGCAAGAAGTCTTTAGGCTGAAGAAAATTGTCCAGAAGTTAAAACTAAATTTATTGAATGATGAATTTGAATCAATCTAGCTTTTCTTTTTTTGTGAAGTGTTTGTTATTGGTGTGCTCATATTACCTTTTTATGAGTAGAATAAGATTGGGCACACTTAATTTGAATGGTGCACGAGACAGCAAGAAAAGAGCAATGCTTTATGAACTGACTAGACAAAAGAAAATTGATGTAATGCTGGTCCAGGAAACTCATAGTGATGTTTTTAATGAAAATGAATGGCTAATGGAATGGGATGGGTCGATTATTTTAAGCCATAAAAATCACTGTAGTGGTGGCTTAGCTGTACTTTTTAAGAAAAACTTTAAACCAATTTCATATGAGGTAGAACATGTTGTTGAGGGACATCTATTGAAAATAACAGCAAAATTTGAAAAAATGTTTTTAGTTTTTATAAATGTGTATGCTCCTGTTGTTGGTCCTGAAAGGGTTGTTCTTTTTGATAAATTAAGTAATATTTTGTCAAACTGTAAAGAGGAAGAGTTCATATTTGTTGGAGGGGATTTTAACTGTACAGCAAATGATGGAATGGATAGGAATCATAGAGAGCCACATCTAGCTTCTCAACATGCTATAAGAAAGCTTATAGAAGAACATGATTTGTGTGATATATGGAGAACTCTATATAAACAACAAAGGCAGTACACATGGGCGCACACAAGAGAAAATTATATTTCTATGGCTAGATTGGATAGGTTCTATTGTTTTAAGTACCAGTTTAATGTTATTAAGAAATGTGAGATTTTGCCTTGTGGGTTTTCTGATCACAGTCTAGTAATCTGTAGTGTTTTCATCACTAATATAAAGCCTAAGAGTGCCTATTGGCACTTTAATACTTCTTTGCTACAAGACAATTTTTTTAAGGATGTCTTTATTTATTTTTGGAAACAGTTCAGTTCCAGGAAAAAAGATTTTTCATCCCTACAACAATGGTGGGATCATGGGAAAAAAGAAATACAGCAACTGTGTCGTCAGTACACTCTCAACGTATCCAAGGACATTTCCCAATCAATGAAAACCTTAGAGATTGAAATAGTGGAACTTCAGAATTTGGTAGAGTCCACAGGAAATCGAGGACATATTGAGCTCCTCAAAGTAAAAAAAAGGACTCTGGATAACCTG
>NW_027508808.1:1337500-1440000 GCF_051911475.1 Siphateles boraxobius | reverse complement strand
AATTCTGGATTGTCCCAATAAAACTGCATTTGTCTCGGAGCGGTTACGTAACAAATCGTAATATAATAATAATAATAATAATAATAATAATAATAATAATAATAATAATAATAATAATAATAATAATAATAATAATAAATATTATAAATAAATAGCATTAATAAATAGCAGTAATAACATTATTAGTATTAATGTTCTGTACTTATTATTGTGACTTATACATAATATTGTTATTAATGTATTATTATTATCATCATTATTAATACATAATAATTGTATTAGTTTATTATTATTATTATAATTATAATTATTATTATTATTATTATTATTATTATTATTATTATTATTATTATTATTATTATTATTTGTATTAATATTCACAATTTAATAAGTAAATATCATAATATTTACTTATTATTACATTGAGCTCAATAATAATAATCATTATTTCTTCTTCTATTTATTTTTACTGAATATCCAGCTAAATGATCCAGTGACAAAACAAAGCATATCCTACATTTGTGCTTGGAAACAAGTATATCTTTTGTTTACATGCTTAATGTCACCATAAAATCTGAAATATTTCTTGTGCATTTTATGTCATAATGTCTCTTTGACTTAAGTTCTTCACAATCCTAAAAAGTTCTGTTCATTTTCAGTTTGAAATGGGATTTCAGATCCTAATGTTTTTCCATGCTTTTTCAAACCAATGTCTTTGGTTTAAAATTCACTTCAGATCTGTTCTACATTAATATGAAACGGTTTCACGATTCGACCTCCCATGACCACAAATTGGTCCAAAACATCCGTGTCTAGCACATTAATCTCAGCCACCTCTTTCCATTCGCACAGATGTAATAAAAGACTGAAACAGCCAATTGAGAGGCTTTAAAGGTTAAAGGCTGCGTCTGCCCTGTTGCTTAAGCTCTGGCTATTACAGTTCATTCTATCAGCAGATACATTATGAGATCATTGCAAACTGGGTCAGACTGAAATATTGCAGTCCTGAGATGCTGTGGTTGTTTTAAGAATGAGCGTTATTTATTTTCAAGGACATCGCATGGAGTCGTAGGACATGCACATCACACATACAGTCATCGTTCATGATGGACGCTCAGAGATTACGCTCTGAAAAATGTGTTTGCTCTCCGGATCCCATTACGCATTCAGTCCCTGTTGTAGTTAAGGCTGATAAAAGCATTTGTGCCTCTCCGTGTGCTAAGCATGCTTGAAAAACAATTAGCCCATGTAAAGAGTCAGTCTGCCATTTCTCACCCCATTAAGTTCAGCCCAGTGGTTTAATTCAAAGCGTAAAGATGCGCCAGGACCCGTCCCGTGCGTGTCCATCAGAGCAAACCACCAGAGCTGAGAAGAGAGAGAGCGATGACGAGGAAAAGAGGACAGAAGAGCGAGAGGACGATAGCTTGAAAGACGAGGTGTTTTCACTCTGCTTTCTCAATGCCTCAGAAAATGAAGAACATGTGTGTTCATGCGGATGTAATATGAATGTAATAATACCTCTCTAACGGATCGTGTTGCCTATGTTTGAGGTCCTGTTTTATAAGGCAAAAAATGAAAACATATTTTGCAGGCATCCATCCATCCATCCATTTTTCCATCCATCCATTTGTCCATCCATCCATTTATCCATCCATCCATCCATCCATCCATTCATCCATCCCTTCATCCATCCATCCATCCATCCATTTATCCATCCCTTCATCCATCCATCCATCCATTTATCCATCCATCCATTTATCCATCCCTTCATCCATCCATCCATCCATTTATCCATCCATCCAACCATCCATCCATCCATCCATTTATCCATCCCTTCATCCATCCATCCATCCATCCATTTATCCATCCCTTCATCCATCCATCCATCCATTTATCCATCCATCCAACCATCCATCCATCCATTCATCCATCCATCCATTTATCCATCCATCCAACCATCCACCCATCCACCCATCCATTCATCCATTCATCCATCCATCCATTTATCCATCCAACCATCCATTTATCCATCGATCCATTCATCCATCCACCCATCCATCCATTCATCTATCCATCCATCCATTCATCCATTTATCCATCCATCCAACCATCCATCCATTCACCCATCCATTCATCCATCCATCCATACATCCATTTATCTATCCATCCAACCATCCATTCATCCATCAATCCATCCATTTATCCATCCATCCATCCATCCATTCATCCATCCATCCAACCAACCATCCATCCATCCATTCTCATTCATCCATTTATCCATTCATTCATCCATTCATCCATTCATCCATCCATTTATCCATCCATCCATTTATCCATCCATCCATTTATCCATCCATCCATCCATTCATCCATCCATCTATTTATCCATCCATCCATTTATCCATCCATTCACTCATGCATTCATCCATCCATCCATTTATCCATCTACCCAACCATCCACCCATCCATCCATTCATCCATCCATTTATCCATCCATCCATCCATTTATCCATCCATCCATTCACCCATTTATCCATCCATCCATCCATTTATCCATCCATCCATTCACCCATTTATCCATTCATCCATCAATGTATCCATCCATCCATTCATTTATCCATCCATCCATCCATCTATTTATCCATCCATCCATCCATCCATTTATCCATCCATCCATCCATCCATTAATGCATACATTCACACATTCATCCATTCATCCATCCATTTATCCATCCATCCATCCATGTATCCATCCATCCATTCATTTATCAATCCATCCATCCATGCATTCATCCATTCATACATTCATCCATTCATACATTCATACATTCATCCATCCATTTATCCATCCATCCATCCATTTATCCATCCATCCATCCATTTATCCATCCATCCATCCATTCATTCATACATTCATACATTCATACATTCATCCATCCATTTATCCATCCATCCATCCATCCATCCATTTATCCATCCATCCATCCATCCATTTATCCATCCATCCATTTATCCATCCATCCATCCATCCATCCATTCATTCATCCATTCATACATTCATCCATTCATCCATTCATCCATCCATATATCCATCCATCCATCCATTTATCCATCCATCCATTCATTTATCCATCCATCCATCCATTTATCCATCCATCCATTCATCCATTCATCCATCCATCCATCCATCTATTTATCCATCCATCAATTTATTCATCCATCCATCCATCCATTCATCCATCCATTTATCCATCCATCCATCCATGTATCCATCCATCCATTCATTTATCCATCCATCCATCCATCCATGCATTCATCCATTCATACATTCATACATTCATACATTCATCCATCCATTTATCCATCCATCCATCCATTTATCCATCCATCCATCCATTTATCCATCCATCCATCCATTCTTTCATACATTCATACATTCATCCATCCATTTATCCATCCATCCATCCATTTATCCATCCATCCATCCATCCATTTATCCATCCATCCATCCATTTATCCATCCATCCATCCATCCATTCATTCATCCATTCATTCATTCATACATTCATCCATCCATATATCCATCCATCCATCCATTTATCCATCCATCCATTCATTTATCCATCCATCCATCCATCCATTTATCCATCCATCCATCCATCCATTCATCCATTCATCCATTCATCCATTCATCCATTCATCCATTCATCCATCCATCCATCCATCTATTTATCCATCCATCAATTTATTCATCCATCCATCATCCATCCATTCATCCATCCATTTATCCATCATCCATCCATCCATCCATCCATTTATCCATGCATCCATCCATCCATCCATTGATCCATGCATCCATCCATCCTCTCAATACAACATCCTCATCCTCCCTGCTGGAGAAAATGTGTCTTCATACGGTACAATGAATGCAATAATACCTCACTAACGGATTGTGTATGTTTGAGGTCCTGTTTAATAAGGCAAAAAATGAAAACATATTTTGCAAGCATATTTTTATAAGCACTCAAGTAAAATAAGACTTCAGAAAACAAACCCTGAAATCTCTGCGAAAGGATTGCATCACATCACAAGCCAACAAACTTCACTGTGAATATAATATAAGGGTGATGTCAAAAATGACATTCTGTTGACTATAAGTAACATTGCACCTGCATGTCTACTAACTCTCATTACACTGTTAGTAGAGGATTAGTAGTCTGGTAGAGTTAGAATAAGTTGACATGTAGTTGCAGAGTAACTTATAGTCAGGAGAAAGTCTGTTCGAGGACCATCAATATAAAGCATTAGCAGATATTAATCAGACAGTCTACTAATACTGTAATGAGACTTTTCTGACACATTGGTGCACCATTACTTTTAGTCAACAGAATATTCAAAAGGGACCATCAAAATGAAGAGTTACCATTTATTCACCTTCATGTTGTTTCAAAGCCAAAGTTCAATGATCGGTGGCTATGAAGCTCGAAATAGAACAAAAACATAATAAAAGTGGCATAAAACGAGTCCATACTTCAATACAAGTTACACTTAATCAACCGATCCATCTATCTATCTATCTATCTATCTATCTATCTATCTATCTATCTATCTATCTATCTATCTATCTATCTATCTATCTATCTATCTATCTATCTATCTATCTATCTATCTATCTATCTATCTAAGGAGGGACAGATTCTTTTGAACTCAACACTGACAGATACTCTCGATTAAGCTTCATTTGTCAAACTGAAGCCATTGAACATTTATAATAAAGTGCATGAGTCATATGGACCACTTACAGTATGTGTTTGCTGTTTTTAGTGCTTTTTGTTTCTTTAAAATGTGTTATACTGAATAAAACAAAATGCCTACAGGCTAAGAATTGACATGAGAGTGAGTAAATGGTGGGAGAAGTTTCATTTTTAGGTGAACTATTCCTATAAGTCAAGTGAAAATCTTTGCCTTTGTGTTCAGAAAGCCTCTAATGGCCACTAGAGATGGAGGACCCGGTGCGAGCCCAAGTGGGAGCTAATCCATGGCTTTTACCAGCATGATGAGGCGGTCAATACCACCCCGAACAAGTCTGGAGACGCTGTAATGAAGCTGGCAGCTCACAGTGTTTCGTAGCTGCGGGCTTGTTTGCTGTTGGCCTTCAGTTATCACACCAAAAAGCCTTTTGAAGGTTTTTTTTGAAGTAGAGGCGTTGTTGATATCTTATAATCGTCATGTTATCACACAGGGCTGACGCTAGCGTTATCCAGCGCAACGTTGTCAGGCCTCTCTGAAGACTGACTCGTTCCTAAGGTGACACTCGTTAATTTAAGAAATTAATTTGAGCAAAGGAAATGAGGTCAAGAGAAAATGGAAATGGGTCTTTGAGAGAGGGTAAAGACGGAGCCGGGGTTTGGCTGCTGGTTTCTCTTCCAGGGTTGTGTTTCCCAAAAGCATCGTTAGCCAACTATGGTCGCAAGTCCCGTCGTTATCATCAGTTCAACGAGTCGTGTTTCCCGAAACCATCGCAAACTTCGACAGATCTCAGACTGTGTTTAGAAGCAGAGTTTCTAGTTTGCATGACATGTGGACTCAATAAATCATTATCTTGAGCAAAATAAGCAAGCTGACATTAATTATAATCTGTATCTTTTATTTAGAATACATACAAATGTCATTTACGTCTTTTAGTTTGTCAAGAGATTTAAAGTGTCGTTTTTGAAGAGTGTTCTAGTAAGAATAAAGCAAAAAAAAATATATTATGCCATGTTCATAATTTATAGCAAAACATCTCGCATTAATTCGATCTCAAACAGATTCATTAAAAGAAGTTATCACTCCAACACCTGCGTGACATCATTAACCAACGTGGTTGAACGAACAATTTGCAACGACACAGTTTCGGGAAACAGTCGTGACTAGCTAGCTGATTTCTTCAACGATGGATCGCACTACAGTAGTGAAGCAGCGAGTTACTGTACGGGCCGGTGTGAGAGACGGATGGTTCACAGGTCCCGGATTCACCAAAGCCTCCACATAATCTCCAGCAAATTGAGTCTCCAGCTGCGGGACGGGATGGAGGCGCAGCTTTGGATCAAAGAGGGAATCGATGCACTGACCAGCCAACGAGAAAAAAGGAGAAAGGTCAATTTTTTTAAAGCAAGTAACAGGTTATCTGAGTTTGCATTTGTTTTTTTTTTGTTTTTGTTTTTTTTATCATATTTGATACATAAGATTTTTATGCCTCAAATAGTATAATAATAGTGAAAATATGGGGGAAACAACACCTCAGTTTTGTTCAGAGGCCCAAACTGAGTAAAAATATGCAATTTGGTGCAGATGCTGATATTTATATGGACAAAAATAAATCAAATTCCGATGCTTATAATGTAAAAAAATGAGATCTGTATCACAGTGCTGCAGATACTTACATAAAATGCATATAAATATCAATATCCTCCAATAATATGTCTTAGTAGATGATATTGAAATGCTTAGTTTTATGATCAAAGCTCTGTAGTTTTAAAACATATAATACAATACAATGATGATTAAGAGATAAACAAATAAACCTTCATCAAAATCCTGATGACCATATTTGATACTCACAATTTTTCTAAAAAAATGATGTATGGCTAATCAAGTAAACCTGAGTTGCTTCAGTCCAGTAAGTGTTCATCTTGAAATTTTACTAACAATATACAAGTTATACAGTAAGTCAGTAAAAAATTCAAAGCAAAAAGACACGTGAAGCATAACTATACTAAAAGAAAACAGAACGCATGGAGTAGATTGTGTGTGACAGGTTTATCAGCAAATGTTTGATCATGTTTATCATTTAGAGGTCTTAGAAATATGCAAATCAATTGATACAGTAAGCATTATAAGTTTAAATCGCTTTAATTTCTCAAAATATCTAAATATACATGGACTTCATCTTCTCAGGTTTCTCCTCAATTAACAGGGCTGTAAATGTGAGAGGACTGAGTTCAGGCGCTGCATTTCAAGGGTCGGCGGCGTTCAAGTTCAAACTGGTTAACATTTTTTGGGAAATCAAAAGTATTTCTGTCCTTTATCCACTTATATATGATAGGTTGATGCAGATAGCAGAAAATAGACAGTTTGTGTCTTGAATATGTCAACTAGAAGATTAGTCAGAGCCCAAGTCACCCGCAGATGCTGCCCACAATTTACTGTGAAAAGACATGTAAAACATGCTTATTAGTAATGGTTATATCATTTCAACTATGTTTAAACATATTTAATTGAGCAC
This sequence comes from Siphateles boraxobius, assembly GCF_051911475.1. Taxonomy (NCBI): domain Eukaryota; kingdom Metazoa; phylum Chordata; class Actinopteri; order Cypriniformes; family Leuciscidae; genus Siphateles; species Siphateles boraxobius. The sequence continues at coordinate 1,432,733 of NW_027508808.1, read as the reverse complement.
AGATCTGAACTTAAAGGCTTGTTATTGATCAGTGCTTTGAGATTGGTCTCTTTAAAAACATATTATTGCTGAAGTGAACTCACAAAATTAAAGTGTAAAAATTATAGAAGTTTAGGTTTACTGTAAAGGAAATGTGCTGAACTAAACAATTTTTATTTCATACAAAATATATATTTTACAATAAATTTGGCCTCAAACTTGCTAAAACTGAGCTGCTTTTTTCAGTGAGGTTTTAACTAGCTGTTTTCCATTGTCCAATTTAAAAATTTCATGGATGAATTTTGGACGTGTAAGCTTTCGAAATGGTACCTAATTTATGATGATTACTAAAAGATGCAATAAAGAAGCGTGCCAAGTTAACAGCGCTTCTACTCATGGGCGGCGCTAAGGGGATAAGGTCGATTCTAAGGGCCCACGCACTTTTGGGGCCTCCAGAGATCGACTTTATTAGTAGTAAAAGTACTAGTAGTAATGTAAAAGGGGGCCCAACCTCATATTCTTTCATAGGGCCCACAATTGCTCCGGCACCCCTGCTTCTGGTGAAGAATGTGCAGCGAAGCGGACAGCGTCTAAGACGGAGTAAACAGTCTTTGATTCGGGGTTAAATCCCCCCGTGCTGAGAGAGGCTCCGTCACACACTCGCTCTGTCTGTCGTGGGACTGAGACTTTATCCTCATCACTTGCTACTATCTCTCCTACCATCACTCATCTCTCTCTTTTCCACCCTCTCCATCTCCATCTATCTAATGCTGTGTGTGTGTGTGTGTGTGTGTGTGTGTGTGTGTGTGTGTGTGTGTGTGTGTGTGTGTGTGTGTGTGTGTGTGTGTGTGTGAGTGTGTCTGTTTTCAGATGTTCTGCCCCGCTGGAATAGAATAGCATTTTTCTGGACTCGAGATGTGCCTCATGTGGTCACATCTAAATTCACAGCTTTTATTGAAGCCCAAAAGCCCAGCCTGAAGCCCGGGTGGAGAGAGCACCGCAAATAACTCATAGATATCACCATACTTCCACAGCTCATTGATCACATTTGGAATTGCAAACATTTATTTTGTATTACAGGTTTTCTAAAATGCTATGTTTGAGTATGGAAATTAGGCAACATCTAAGTAAACATTCATTAATGTCCAGAGCAGAAATCTGAAGCTTAAGTAAAGACAGGTTCAAAATGTGTAATATTAGATATGGTTATGGTTAGGGTTAATTGTGCATAATTTACTGTTATTACTAGAGTAAGTACATGTACTAACGTGTAACTATGTCACCTTAAAATAAAGTGTTACCCAAAACTCTTGTTTCATTTTGTTTTACAAAGAGGATTTTGGATTTCTTTTTTTTATCACTCCATAAATACTGAAAATACTGTTAACAGTCAGAAAACAAACACATTTCCACCATGTTTTTAGGGATAAAATGCACTATAAATCAGGCAATGGTATAATGGTATATAGTCTCACGGAGACTTCAGATGCCCCAACGCCTGTGAAGAGACGACTCAAAGCCGGCGATATGTTATGCCATAAATTACTACTTGATTAACTAACTGTATTTTTCTATGTACATTTCCGAAATGCACTTTCTGTAAAGCTGCTTTGAGACAATGTGTATTGTGAAAAGCGCAATACAAATAAATTTGAATTGAATTGAATTGAATTATATGAACAAACCTTCAGAATATAGATATAAATAAAACTGTAAAGTTTGGTGTTTGTAAAACTGCTGAAGTGGAGATTACTGACTTGTATACGCAAACAGATAAAGTGCAAAAAATAAACAGATAAAACTGTATTTTGGATGCTTTAGTTCCACAACTCTGAAACAACACAGTACGAAAAGCCAAATAGCCCAAAATCTCTAAATTCACCAGCGCATGAAAAAAACATGTTCCTGAAGGTCACAACCACTTTTTCACATTTTGCAGAGTTTTGTTCTGCTGCAACTTTACATTATCTACATCAACATAAGAGTAAACATAAAATCAAAACTCGATTTACCTTATCTTCATCAAAACACACTACCTTCAACTATCAAAAAATAATAACTTGTGATGTCTCTGAACTGACTTTCCTTTCCAGCTGACATCAGAAATCCTGCTTCATACGTCAACTTTTCACAATCCAATCAATTCCGGATGGATAAAATCAAATCCTGTCCTAATCTTTTCTCGTTGAATATAAGCGTTGAGAACAGCGTTTCATTTTGACTTTAACCGCTGACATGCTGTTACTGTAAAGGCCACTTTTCAACGGTACAAGCTTTGTGTGGTATTGAAAAGAAATGAGCCTGCGGCACAGTCTGATGTTATTTGATCAGAGCTGCTTCAGTGAAGTCACTTTATAACTCCTTTGGCTTGATTGTGCCTTAAAAGTGCAAGATCTCTAAAAGCATCCACATGACTGTTGCATCATGGGAACCGATATGTGATGGATATATGAAACATAATCATGTTCGAAGGAATCGTTCAACCGAAAACTCAAATTCTGCCATCATTTAATCACACTTATGTTGATCCAAACTCATACAATTTTGAATAATCCACCAGCCAGTTTCTTTCAAGCAATTACAATAATGATGATGGGAGATTTCAACCATCGAAAAGGGCAAATGGGTAGTTCAAAAGTTTGGGGTCGGTACGATTTTATAAGTTTATTTTCTGCATTTATTTAATCAGATATATTGTAGGACAGTTACATTTTGAAATAGTATTACAATGTAAAATAGCTGTTCTCTATGTGAATATATTGTAAAATGTAATTTATTCCTGGGATCAAAGCTGAATTTTCAGCATCATTACTCCAGTCTTCAGTGTCACATGATCCTTCAGAAATCATGCACGCACACACACACACACACACGCACGCACGCACGCACGCACGCACGCACGCACGCACACACACACACACACACACACACACAACCATTCAGAATATATGGTGTTTTTGCCTAATTTTTGAGAATAAAAAAAAAATACATTCTTGAAAATCTGCTTTTGTGTTTCAAAGAAGAAAGAACATTAAACGACTCAAGTGTGAATGGATGATGACAGAATGTCCATTTGGGAGCATATGATTCCTTTAATGAGTTGTCTCATTATTATTTTAGCGAGGACATTAAAACAGACCAAGCGTTTTGGTATGAAATCTCGACTGTCAGGAAGCCATGTTTGCTGTTGCATCACGGCTCTGCTTCTGTGTGATAAACCAGTCTCTCAAATTACTGAGCTCAGGCAGAGACACTTAACCAAGCGTTAGACACTGCTCTGGAGCAAAGATAAGTACTCTTTGTCCAAATGACACTCGTCCCTCTCATTACATGCTGTGAGACACAGTCTCCTCTTCGTATTGTGTCTTTCTGTCTCTGTCTACTTACTCTCGCTCTCTTTTGCTCTTCCCTAGAAAGAATTCTCACTCTCTTCTGACACTTAATTTCAAGCACGTATTTTAGCTCGTGTGGGCCTTTACCCGGAACCGTAATGGGAATGTTTATGTTATCGGTGGTTTTAAATGTTGTGCTCCGTTCCATAGAGAATTCAGACGGGAATCGGTTTGCTGAGGGCAGAGCCATGAATCGACTCATTAATGAAATATATTGATCATCAAATTCAGTGCAACTACTAGCGGACTCCAGTGGGAGAGTTGTCTGTTTCAGTAAGCATGATAATGCAACGATTAAACAAAGCCCAATAAAAGCTACTGCATGTGATCTTATAACAATATTATGAATAATATAATGTGCTTTATGCATATATATGTTTAATCCAAATTAAATTACAGTAGGGCAATTGCACGAGTCCCTTTGGAGCAGCGATGGGTTAAGTGTTTTGCTGGAGAACACAATGGCGGTAGGGCAGAAACAGGGTCTGTATTTAATGGATCAACTCTAAGTGGGATCAAACCTGCCGCTTTACAGTTAAAAGCCTTCAGCAAACTGTATGAGGATACCGGTAATTGCTAAAATTTACAAAGGTAAGCATCAGAATTGGCATTCTTATTGAAAGTGAGTGTGTATGAGTGGAAACCAAGTGGAGTATGAATGCAAAAAAAAAACAAAAAAACACACACACACACACACACAAAAAAACAACACACTCACAAGCGTGCACACACTGCATTAATAAAAAAAAATATTGCAATAAGTTTCACTTTGTTAACATTAGAACCACCAACATTTTAACTGGATTTATTAATCAGACAGTTTGTCAATATACAATTATTCATAGTTAATGTTCATTCATTATGCATGAATGTTCATTCATTTAACTTGAAATGTAAAGAATTATTATGCTGTAAAACTAATGTGTTCAATTGTTATCTTGATGTTAACACACACATATATTTATATTTATATATAAAGCGTTTGACCGACACACTGTCGAAATCAATTAATGTCTAAATTTATTCAGTTCATAAAGTCATAATCTGCCGACCCTCATGTCGATCCAGACTCGCATTACCTTTTTATCAAAGTTATTAGCTATTATCAAAATGTCAAATGGTGATCACTAGCTGTCAAGTTTGTCTCTAATTTAAGTTCAGTTGTAATTTAACAATTTTTAATTCATACTCCCTCCAAAAAAACAAAAAACAAAAAACAAAAAACAAAAAACCTAGTATGATTTCACTGCCCATGGTAAAGGCTTGTCTTTATTTTCAATTAAACCCATCAAAGAATTGCCTAAACCAGTCTTTTCGTTTGCACTACGTCTCCTACTTGAAGATCGGAGGAAAAGAACGACAGCATTTCCCTCAGCGTTTGTTTGCAAGGATGATATTAGCCTGCGGCGGTTAGCATTAATTAAAAAGTGCGGCAGCAAAAGCTTGAGGGGTTGAATTTGAGTTTGAGTGAATGGGAGGAGATGTGAAAAGATTTCAGACTCGTGTTTGAGATGCTAAACTCCTGCAGAATGACAGAACTGATGACTAATTCAGAGCTGTTTGTGCTGTTTTATGTAAGTTACTGGTATAGTTACATAAGTCTTTCCATCTCAGCACAAACTTGCAGCACTTTGAAGTCAAACAGGGTTAAAGGGTACAAACACACGCACACTCGAGCTCACACACACATATGCTCTCAAACACCAGGAGCAGTAGTTCTCTGTGGCCTATGAGGGGTAGAGATGGATTAACTGTAACGCTTTTGATCTAACGCTCCCAAACGGGAAGAAAAGCAAATGTTTCTACAAACAAAACTACTTGCTGATGTGTCAATACAACAAACACACACAGTAGGGACTTTCCATTGACTTCTACTGTTTTTACACAGAGCTTGTGATATTTTCTAAGCTAAATCTCATGGAAACCTTTTTATATTTTAATAGTTTGATTAAGATATTATTTGGTATGTTTACTAAGCCTTTTCCTCTTAATGGCCGTTGACTAGCCTCACAATGTATGTGACCTCAGCTTTTAGTGTCCTTATGGGAACAATCAGTCCTTACAATGTAGTCTCTCTCTCTCTCACACACACACACACACACACACACACACACACACACACACACACACACACACACACACACACACACACACACACACACACACACACACACACACTCACACACTCACACACACACACACACACACACACACTCACACACACACACTCAGGCAGAGTCTGCAGTCTCATTATGCGCGATGTGACCCCATTATTGTGCATCCCTGAAGTATCATTCAGCATTGAGTGTCATCCATCAGGCAGTCCTCTAAAACAGCCACAAGAATTAAAGATTTTATCCAACATTCACCATCTACACATCTTCCCCTGGACTGATCATCAATACTCCTTACCGTAAACCTCTACAGACATCCCATATACTCAAACACACACACTCTCTCCCGTCAGCTTTTAAACATTTGACTTTATTTTTAGCCTGATCCATATGTAGTGTGGGCGCAGAGCCGTTTACGGGCTACTCCGAGTCCTGGTGTTTATAAATAGCCGGAGCGAGCATTATTCCCACATCATCAATCACATTCGGGAGCGAGGGAGAGACTCGAGGGTGTAGTTGTGCTGTAGTCTGGGCTTCATAAGCGGGACGGGCTAATCTGGAGGGGAACAGATGCCGGTGCCTCCGAAGATGAGGGATGATTCAGGAAGGGCGAATTTTTAACTGGTGTACAAGCCTGGAAATATTCAAAGTCCATATGGAGCAAGAGAGAAACGAGTCTCATGAATTCATTATTTTCTCTCATACATGCACAATTCTCATCGCTTTCATTTCTAAACAAATTATTACCCATTTCTTTTCCAAGTGCATTTCTCACACACACACAATTCTATTCAGCTGAAATGTGACATTGACGCAGACACACACTTGTCTTTTTTTCTATGCCGTCAGCTCGCTCCTAAACACTGAGAGAGGAACACACACACACACACACACACACACAGGAATCTTTTCATCTTGTAACCATGGCAGTTGGTAGAATACAGTAGGAATCCAGCCCGATAACAAAGTGCTTACATAACTATTGCATTGCCAAGCCCGACTCCTACCTTGCACACCTCTTTCCCTTTTTCTTCTGCCTCTCACTTATGCGTTCACTTTCTATTTTCCAGCATGATCACTTTGTGATTCATTCACTTTCCATCATTAGGCATTGCAACGGATCCCCAACATGAGTCACGTCATTGTCACGGGAAAAGTGCACTACTGTATCTTCTGGATAAAGCAGCTACACATCTCTCTTTCATTCCCAAATTCTCCTTTGGTTTTTAGTACAATGAAATTGGTAAATCGATGCGTACGGCCGTCTGTCGGAAGCTAGTGATTATAGTTTATAAAGTTTCTAATATGGATATTTGTCTTACACAAATGTATTGCTTCGCTTCAGAAGGCCTTTATTACTTTATAATCGCTTTGGTTTTCAGTGCAATGAAGCTACGTTTACGCCGTACTCTTTCAACCTGGAAAGCATAGATTATTTATCACTGCAACTGTGGCATTGCAAAGTGTCATGTCATTGTCATGGCAAAAGGCAATCTACTGTATCTTATAGATAAAGCAGCTACACATCTCTCTTTCATTCCCAAATTCTCAGGTTAAGGCTTTGATTATCAGTGTAATGAAATTAGCTCAACATACAACCGAAATGTGTAGCGATCCTTACCTCCCGCAGTTCATGTGCATCTACTGTATTTTCTAGATAAAGTAGCTAAAGCCCTCTCTTTCATTCCCAAATTCTCAGGTTAAGACTTTGGTTTTCATTGCAATGAGGCAACATTTACGCTGTACTCCTTCAACCTGGAAAGCATTGAATATTCATCACTTTAAATGTTCCATTATCTGGCATTGCAAAGGATCCCGGATATGTGTCACGTCATTGTCATGGGAAAAGGCAATCTACTCTATCTTCTAGATAAAGCAGCTACACACTCTCTTTCATTCCCAAATTCTCAGGTTAAGGCTTTGGTTTTCATTGCAATGAGGCTGCTGGAAAGCCTTGATTATTGATCTCCTCTTCAGGACAATACTAGAATCTCCTCGTCTCCCTCAATAGTAGAACCGAAATGAGATGAAATGAGTAGCGATCCTTACCTCCCGCAGTTCGTGTGCCACATCTTTCAGCTCTTTGAGGATTCCTTCCAGCTGCTCGATCACCATCTTCATGTGGCTGCGGATCTGTTCTCTCTGACTGCGGGTCTCAGAGGGTTCCCGGGCTTGAGCTCCGCTCTGGGACATCCTTCACAGGCTTCTCACGGGCCGGGGAACGGAGCGCTGAGGGCAGGGCCGAGCCGAGCCACGATCCATGTCTGGGGCCTCCGGGAGCCGCAGTGCTACTGATCCGATCTGGGGCTCGGGACACACGGGAAGGGTTCAACATCTTAAATACGCCTGGGCAGCCGAGAGACCTCGCTGGGTCTGGGGTCAAGCCTCCTCTTGAGGTGTACAATGGGACATCTCGGGGTTCGGGAGACTGACACGGATGGAACGGGAGATGCTGGAATCATTGAAGGATGCTATATCCGAGAAATACACACTCCAGGGGGAAGAAACAAAATCTGGTTCATTTCATTGTAGCTTGTGTGGAAGAGTCCTTATGGGTAATTCTGGTGTCTTTGACGCAGAATTCTTCTTTTCCATGAAGACATGCTTGTATTCAGCAACTGGATCCACGGCAAATTCATAAAATCCAATTTAGGAAGAAAAAGGAAACTCCCAAAGTTGCATTTTTTTTTTCAGAGAATGATTGAAGTGGTTTTTTAAAAAAACAATAAAAAAAAAAAACAATAAGGTGTTGTCTTTTTTTACTTGGGTTTGAAGTAAAAAAGTCAAACCAAAAGATGAAATATTCCAACCTTCATTTTCCTTTAACTGGATCTGGAATAAAAGGAGAGAGAGAGAGAGAGAGAGAGAGAGAGAGAGAGAGAGAGAGAGAGAGAGAGAGAGAGAGAGAGAGAGAGAGAGAGAGAGAGAGAGATGTTAGTTCAGTCAGAAACAGACAGTGTTCTTCTATATTATGTGTGTACATACGTATGTTTGTCCTTGCGCATTTGTGTAAGTCTGAAACGATAAACCAAGGCAACCGACTTAATGCTGTCAGAGCGGTCAGCAAAATTATAACTACACTTACAAATAAGCAAATAAGTGTTGTGATGATGTTTCACGCGTAATCCCCCACAGGGTGTCAGACGAAACGGTGCATCCTTTGCTCCGGGTCAGAGAAGCATTTCTCACACATTTCCTTAAATGGAGACGAATCACAATCTTTCAGGCTCGTTTTGAATAGCGCTTTGTTCTTCAAAAAAAAATAAAAATCATCAAAAGAGGTAAATTCCATGTCTTTTTGCTCCAGGAGGATTGGAAGGGAAAGAAATAGGACAACTTGACCCTTCAAAACCTCTGCTGCTGACAAAATTGGCAGGAGGCAATTTTTCACAACACCTGGAAAGACAGGAAGGAGAGCAAATTCTCTGTGTATCTGGTAATGTCTCTCTCCCTGTCATTTTTTATTTCCCTCTCCCCCACTTTCTATTCTTTCAGACACACATCTTGATTTTCTCTTCTAACCGTGCTCAAGCTTCAATTTACTACACAAAATCAATTACAAACAGCAAAGAGAGACCAAGAAGAACAGATACAAATGAACACGCTCACCAAATTGAATCGCACCAGCCCCAGTGGAAATACTCTTCATAACACAGCGTTCTCTCTCACTCCTTCCCGTTCCCGATTCTCCGCTGGTCAGTGATGTGCAGGTTTGCCTTTCCTTCCTCCTGAGAAGGAACAGCAGGAACACAGTTTTCGGATCGGCTGGGATCGGATCATGCTGTCGGTTTTGTTGCCACGTCAGTCACCATCAACTGCCTGTCTCCCTCCCACTTCTCTCTCCCTTTCCCACACACAATCCCACTCTTTTATGTCTTTTCTTTCACTTGTGCGTCCAGCCACACTCGCCCACCGTCAGGAGGAGGGTTTGTTCAGATCTGTCCTTCAGTGGGAGGAGGAGGAGGAGGAGGAGGAGGAGGAGGAAATATTGGCCCCGGTTCCTCTCTCTTCTGGAGCCCTGGCTTCTTCAATCCTGCGTGGAATCCTGGAACTCCTCGGATGTGCTTGTTGCCGCGGCGACCACTAGATTCCGTCTCGCATTCTGTCTCCCCGGTGATGCTGACACCTCCTGTCGCCGTGACGATGGAGGGATGCTGCCTTTGCCTCCGATTTGAAACCCTGTGGATTAGCATGCACTCTGGTCCCCTCTCTCTCTCTCTCTCTCTCTCTCTCTCTCTTTCTCCCTCTCTCTCTCTCTCTCTCTCTCTCTGTCCCTCCTGCCAGATGGAGGGAGAAAGAGGCTGGAGTTTATGGACAGGCTTTGGCTGCTAGTGGAGACGGCTCTCTCACTGCCTCTGAAGGGGGGGGGGGGGGGGTTGAGAGGAGGGACCGGTTTAAAGAGACAGTAGCGAGATTCACACTGTAATTCTATCTCTTCGTCTGTATATGCATAGCCCTCCATTTTATTTATGGGTGCCTATAACCCTTAACTCTCCTAGTGTGTGTTATACATCCCTTTTTACAAAGTACAAATGATCTGTACATTTATGTTTGTCATTAAAATATCATCATCTAACATCAGGGCTGTTTTAACCCAATTTTGGGTCAAATATGGACAAACCCAAAAGTTGGGTTGAAAATGCAATTAGAAAGATTAACCCAATGGCTGGGTTTGTAAATATTTGACCCAAATTTAGGTTGAAACAACCCAGCATTTTTTAATTTTTTTGAGAGATAATAAACTTGTTTGCGGTTTTGAATATATTTTTCTAGTTTGTATAAAGCACAAATCTGGGAGGGTTTCTGTAGTTGTATGTTCTTTCACCACTCACAGGCACCATCAAATTGATAAAATGATGCTGAGTAAAATATTGCCTTTTGTATCTTCCTCTTTGATCAATAAAACATTTCCCCCTTCATAAACTCTGCACATTAACACAATGTGCACACTTGGCATCAAACATATGTTTAGAGTCGGCACTCTGTGTTTTTAGAGCACTGTATTGACTTTCTCTGTATTTGTACTTCTCCACACATTTCTGTAATCATTTCAACTGAAACCACTTCACGCAATGACTCAATTCAAACTTTGTTTTGTAGATCATTTCAGCTTATTTGAAGATTTAAAAAAAAAAAAATCTAGTTGTAATGTAACTGTCAATCATCATATTTTCATATGCATTTCAATTAGCCTACACTTTTCCTCAGAGCAATTATTATGCAGAATTCAAATTGGTCTTTCTTTCTTATATCCATTTAACCATCCAGCCAGCAACGGCTAAATTCGCAGAACAAAAGCTTGAATCCTAAACTTTCCTTTTAAAACGTACCTGATATTCTCTTCAGTAAAATTCTAATCTAGTTATGACGAGTGTATTATGTGGGTTAATTAAGTGGCTATTATTGATCTACAGCTATGAAGAGTGTGATGGGTGAATTATCCATTTCCAAAAGCAAATGCGTCCCAAAGGCTGTACGTATCTGTAAAATAAGATTATCTATAATGCTTTGGGTGCTTGAATGCGCTTATATGTTAAGCCAATGTGTGTAGCTGTGTGTGTGTGTGTGTGTGTGTGTGTGTGTGTTCACATGTTGGGTCAGTGTGAGTGTGTGTGTGTGTGTGTTTGTGTGTCTGTGTAGGTGAAGTCTGATGTGGCATTATTCTCACACATCTATGTAGAAGAGTTAGGCTTTGAGAAGCAGTCGTATGGCTGAATGACAGAAAGATGTCCTTGCGATCCTTTAAAAGTCACAGATCATTTCAAACTCTCTTAAACACCTTTACAGCCATCCATAATCCTGTTTAGCGTAATTTGGTGTCTAATGAACATTGATAACTGAGTCTGCTGTTGCACATTTGTAATCGTTGAAGAATCCCTCACACACACACACACACACACACACACACACACACACACACACACACACACACACGCACACACACACACACGCACACACACACACCGGGCGTTTGTATCGGGCGTTTGACTGCCTTCGTCATCCCTCTCCTGCCAGTATGATATTTCTTCAACGCTAAGGTCATTCTGACTGCTGGTTTTTACTAGCAGAGCTGGAGCGAGGCCAAGGAAATATCAGCCCCACTTAATATTTCTTTCCTGGATTTATTACACCTGGCCCGATTATGGGGAAGTTTTATAGAACGCAATATTTTTCTAGCAGGGCCTCACGCGGATGCTTTCACAGGTGTACCTCCAGAGGAAATCACTTGGGTAATGTGGTTCTACAGAGAGAGGGCAAGGGAATAGAGAGAGAGAGAGAGAGAGAGAGAGAGAGAGAGAGAGAGAGAGAGAGAGAGAGAGAGAGAGAGAGAGAGAGAGAGAGAGAGAGAGAGAGAGAGAGAGAAGAATAAAGAAAGTGTTGGAGGGTAAGAAAGCGAGAGTCTAGTGGGAGTTTATTTGACCACTTCTGTTTACACAGCATTGAGCAATCATGGCCCAGTTATTTGATACTTCAAGATCAAGATTCTTTTTATTAGACGAGTCAGTGTTTGGCTGGCTTGCTGCGCACCGAGATACAGCCGACGTGTCTCAGTGTGTATGTGAGGATTTATTTTTTCACATAAACCAAGTCTTGAGGGACCCGGCCGGTCGATAGAGGTGTTCTAACCATCTTCCGGTTTCTTTGTCAAAATATAGACTCCCGTCCATCACAGTCAGAGCATACTATTCGTCAGCAACTGCATGCTTCACACAGCTATTTTAAAAAGCATATAAAGCACACATAATTTGTTCTTATTTCAAACATGTGATTCTCCTCTCCACAAGGTGGCACAGTGGTGTAGTGAAGTCCCTGAAACTCACAAAAGAGCAACACAGAGAACACTGGACCTGGTGATCTGTGGAACAGGATCTGCTGTTCATTAACAAGAATGTTTTGGAAATCAATTTGGAATTTCTGTTTTTAAAAATGCACTGTTTGGTTATTACATCATTATTAAATTAATAAAATATTTATGTGAAGTATGAAGATGTGAGTATCCTATCAGAACTCTCCCTGCATTTGAGAAGTATCATATCCATATATATATATATATATATATATATATATATATATATATATATATATATATATATATTTTTTTTTTTTTTTTTTTTTTTTTACCGGAAATTAAAATCAAGTTAACTGTGATAAAATAAAACAAATAAAAATAAACTTTTTTTTCAACTAGTTGCCAACATTTTTTTGGTGATTTACTAAAAGTACAAAAAAACTATTGATATTTGAAAAAAAAAACTAAATTAAATTACTGAACACCAATTCAATATAATAAAAAAACAGCTTGTCAATGATTCTAAAATAACACTGATTTAAAGTAAATATGACAATAACATTGTATTTTCCTTCATACAAACACGTTTATACACAGAAATTAGACTTCATAGTCACACTTTATATTAGGTATCTTACATTAAATAATAATAATTGTTAGCTACAATGTACTTATTCATGAACTTGTTGATGTTGTTTTGCAAAACACTTGTGGGATCCGGGTAAGGTTAGGGACAGGTTTGGTGGTATGGGTCAGTTTAAGGGTTGCTTAAGATGTAAGGGAATGTCAGAAATGAAAGGTTAAAAGATTAATTACACCTGTAATTACATGCAGGTGTTTGAAAGGGGTCATGAACTACATTGTTTAATCATGTTTCATGGAACGCACTTATAATGTTTGTATGATTTTTACATAAAAAATTGTCATCATTTTTTTAAAGATTCATTTTTCCTACCCTGATTTGAACACTCTGTTGGAAGGGGCGTGTCTGTTTGAGACTTCAGTGTAAACACCCTCTGCTGTGATTGGCTGTGAGACTTGAGTGTAAACGCCCACTGCTGTGATTGGCTGTGAGACTTCAGTGTAAACGCCCTCTGCTGGTTTCCAGATCTGATGAAGGACATTCGTCTGGACCCGATGACAATGCAGTGCTGAAGTGCCAACTAGCCTCTCCCTATAGAGGATCTCTATACCAATCTACAGTTAAAGCGTTGTGGAATTTTTCGGTTCGTGTACCTACCCAAAGTGATACGATAAAAGAAAATTCTGCATCAAAATTTATAGACAAGTAGTTTGTTTAGGCATGGTTTGTAAGGAATTACAAACCTGCGCACATATATTCAAACGCACATAACTATAGATTAAATTCTTAATGCGCATGTGAACGCCATCAGCGTCTATCACAGGTTCACGTTTAAAGTCTGTTTAGAGAGAACGGTGTCGTCTTAGCGGCCCCTAATTTAATAACAAATGATCATTTAGACGGAAGTGAATCAATCAAAACTAACTTTAGCTGGAAAAAACATTTTTCAAGAACGTCCTGGTTGCGTATGCAACCCACCGTTCCCTGAAGGAGGGAACGGAGGACGTAGTCGACGCGACTGAAATGGGATCACGCTAGGGAGCCTATCATCTTCGAGTACTATTGAACGAGCCAATGTAATTGGCGTGCGTGATTCGCATCACACACTCCGCCCCCGCGGCGCGGGTATAAATACGGAAGTGGATGCACGCACTAGTTGCTTTTCGCTGAGGAGCCGAGAGTAACCCTGGGTCAGCGGTGGTCCAGCGGTAGTGGCAAGGGGACTACGTCCTCCGTTCCCTCCTTCAGGGAACGGTGGGTTGCATACGCAACCAGGACGTTCCCTTTCAGTCGATAACGTCGGACGTAGTCGACGCGACTGAAATGGGATCAACCATTGAACACGCCACTAACGCTGCCACCTTCCAGTGCCTAAACCAAAGCCTCCTGATGCCCCCGTAAACTTAACGCGGGGAAGGACAGGGCTTAGGCCAGGGAAGTCACTGCTGTTCCTACAGGACCACTGGGAAAGCGTTCCCCGTACGTTGGAAGGAAGGGACGCTGCGGAAGCCACATCCAACCCGAGGGAGGAAATGTGGAGAATACACATATGAACTGGGCGGAAACCGGGCAGTCTAACATATGGAATGTCACTGGGGTGGCTCCAGCCTAAGACGGGGGGAGACACACCGGACAGTGACGGCAGAGAGACTCTGCCGAGGGAAGACACGGGCTCACCGCAGGGAGCCGTATCGTGGAAGAATACACACATGGGGTCACCGAAGGGACCGCAACATATGGACCCAGCCTAACACAGGTTCCACACTGCTTACGAGTGGTAGGCCTAACACCAGACGTTCAGCACGTCCGACGTCGGAGGGGTGTGGAGGAACTCAACAGGGTTCAATTTTAAGGGAACTCAACTGGAGTAGAAAGGCGCACGTATCCAGTCCATAGGAGGGGAATGGCGCAGCAAGCCGACACTTGAACCGGGCTCACGGTGAAACTGGCTTCATGAGAAGGGAGCCCATGGGAAGCAGCGGTTCAACTAGGTGTCGTCCAGCCCCCAACTCTAGAATCTGTTTAGCAAAGTATATCGTCAACGCCCAGGCGGAGCACTTTACACTCATCATAGAGGAGCTCAACACCTAAGTGGACATGTTGCATCTCGGATCTTTGCCGAAATGAAGGCAAGCACTAAGTGCAACTTTGCATGGAAACAGCCTTCCCTCTCTGCTGAATTCCAACAGATATTTGAAGAGCTGGTCTGAGGTCTATGACTTGCATTCTGTACACGTCCAAGCGAACGGACAGAGAAGCCAGGGCTGGATCTGCCTCCTCCAGGGCAGCGCTTGCAGGCTCACCACCTGCTCCTACTACGGGAGAGGTAGGAACCTTGGGCTCAATCCGAGCCGGGGTCTCAGCTTGTGAGAGTTAGCCGGCCCAGACTCCAGGCACAATACGTTGACCGAAAGCGAGCAAGTCCCTACCCTCTAGTAGAGACCACGCGAGCAGGAGAACTGATATAACAGAATTTTTAACTCACTACCTGCAGTGGCTCAGGGGCGGTCTCTGCAGTGCAGTTGCACCAGGGACAAGGCCCAAGAGGATAAAGAGGGACACAAGGATTTACAAGACCTTGCTCCTCAGGAACCTGACGATCAGAACGTGCTTCTGCATACTTCTGCAACACGATGAGCGTCGTTTAAACACCGAGGCAACATCATTTTGAGGGTGATTTAGGAAAACAGCCTACTGCAACCCATTTTGCAGGAAAGAGAGCACTGAAGTGATCGAAAGCTTTCAGGATCTCCTCAGGGGAGAAGACGCACTCAACGACTAGGTTCCACTTCTAAAGGCGTAAGCACGCTACCCAATTCTAGGGGGTGCTCGCAGAAGTGATGGTAACTATCACATGTTCTTGTGATAGCCACCTGAACCTCCGCGTTCAGATGTAAGACCGCCCGGAATCTCCGGGGGAAGAACGCGTGTGCCATCGTGCCCCGTCCCCGAAAGAGTTTCCAGGGGAAGTCAGGAAGGCTGTTGAAGGGAACCAGGTCTAGTTGGGCCAATAAGGGGCAACTATGAAGACCTGTTCCTCTCCTGACATGCGTAGGTGCAAGTGACGGGCGCAAAAGACAGGAGCATTGCTCAACACAACATGTGAAGATCACTGGGCTTCAGGAGCATTTTCTGCTCAGCACTTGGGTGTGACAATTCACTGAGCTTCAGGAGCATTCCTGCTCAACACCTGAGTGTGATAAACTCACCGAGCTTCAGGAGCATTTCTGCTCAACACTTGAGTGTGACAAGTTCACTGAGCTTCAGGAGCATTACTGCTCAACACCTGAGTGTGATAAACTCACTGAGCTTCAGGAGCATTTCTGCTCAACACTTGAGTGCGAGGAACTTCACTGAGCACCAGGAGCATTTCTGCTCAGCACTGCGTGTGATGAATTCACTGAGCTACCTGTGATGGACTCACTGAGCTACAGGAGCATTGCTGCTCAACACCAGAGTGCGATGAACTTCACTGAGTTTCAGGAGCAAATCTGCTCAACATGAAGAGTGATGATCTCACTGACTTGCAGGCGCAAGGCGACCATGAGTCGCAGTCACTTTTAGAAGGCTCACTGGGGTTAAATGCATTTCTGCGGGCCCCTGGGGCCGCTGAGTCCCAGTGTTTGTCCAAGGGTAGTCCGCTCGGTTTACCCAAACACTGGCGGAAAAATAAAACCGGGGGGGCAACTGAGCGGCCCCGGAATGGTCATGACCCAGCCGGACCCAGGGGATGGAGTCTCCACTTGCCCTGGCTATAACTGTCGTGAGGCTCGATGGCGGCACGATTGAGTAAGCGGGAGGAGTGGAATAAGGCGCCCTCAGAAGCGTCTGACTCCAAGGAGGAGGTGACGGGTGAGTTTGTGACATGCAGGGGAAGCTTGCGCAACGGTCGCAATGTCTGGGGTCGCCCAGGCCCCCGTTAAAACACGCCCTTTGTACATGGCCGCTCTGTTGAAGAGGGTTTGGCAGCAGACCGGGATGAACTATAGTCACACAGGGTGAGCTGCTCTGCCACGGTCACCTCGGGACTCGATCGTGAAGCTAGCGCTGAAGCGGTCACATATGGAGGGAGCCAAAGGCTGCGACTACCATATACCCCAGGAGCCTCTGAAAGTTCTTTCAGTGGGACCCTTTCTCACTTCAACACCAGCTGAACACATTCTCATTGGAGAGACATGTTGGACCGAGTACCTCTCCAAAACTAGAAAAGAGATACTCAGCCCGTGGGCGAGATTACTCTCTTCCAGTTGACCTGAAGACCCAACGGGCTCTGGAGCACTCGAGGGGAAGGACACTGTACTGATACTCCACCCTTAGACGCAACACACAGGATGGCCTGCGGTGCGGGAGGTAGAGATCTGAAGCACATGTCTTTCAGGTCAAAGCTGCAGACCAATCTTGGGCCAAGATGGTCACGACCCACCACCTAGTAGCACGAAGAACGAGTTTACAACTGGCCTTCGTACCGGCTGGAGGAGCGGCTATATCAAATCCTTCGCCAGCAGGATAAGATAAGCACGCACCAGTCAGGAGCACTGCTCAACACTCGGTGTGATGAATATCACTGAATTTTCAGGAGCACGTCTGCTCAACACCTAATGTGATGACTATCACTGACTTGAGCGGGGTAGCCGAGCCTGAGGTGGGGCAGCAAAGTAGAGAGAGTGGTGTTAGTGTGCTGTGCAACACTTACCTGTCTCCACAAGCGGCAGGGGGCGCGTGAGAAGGCGGATGACCGGGTCCTCGAACGCACCAAGCTGCCTGCTGGCGACCAAGGGGGAGCTGAGGGGTGTAAGGCTATACAGGGTCACACCCGCCAGACTGGCCCTCTTGGGACCCAGGAACAGATGAAATTGCTCTCTCTTTGAAGTGTGGGTACCGCTTGCTCCGCTTTTTTTTTTTTTTTTTTTTTTTTAGGGAGCCAGCGGCGGAACAGACACACACACAAACAAAGGCTCCACCCGGCCCTCACCCGGGGGGAGGGAGTGATCGTGCCACTCCAAGAGCATCTCATCCATTCCTGGGCGGCCCGCTCCGGAATGCTTTCGCTGTCGCTTGCCACCTGGCTTGGCAGCGCCTGGAGCGGGCTGGGCGTCTCTACTGCGGCCGGCTCCCTGCTGAGGCCTGGGTGGAGGCTGCTGCGGAGGCCCAGCAGGAGCGGCGGCCGGAGAACGCCCACGGCGACGAGCAGGCGGAGGAGCTGCCACCGGCGGCGGGTGGAGGCAGCAGCTGGCCACCGGGGCAGGATGTGCCGGATGACCTCCGTCTGCGCTTGAGCGGCAGAGAACTGTTTGATGCAGTTCTCCACCGCGTCGCCGACCAGCCCAACCTGGGAAATTGGGGAGACCAGGAACCGAACCTTGTCTGCATCCGCCATACCAACCAGGCTGAGCCAACGAAGGCGCTACTGGACCACCAAGGTGGACATCGCCAGACCGATCACTCACGCTACGACACCCGTACCCCGGAGGGTGAGGTCGGATGCAGTGCGGTGCTCACCTATGAGCGCACGGTCTGGATTACCCTCGTGCATGCCATGGGTGCCCTAGCCTGCAGCAACGCCATGGCACGCAAGAGGAAGGGGCTTGCCCACAGGCTTTGTAAGCTCTGCCCGTCGGAACGGACGAAACTCACAGGCCCTGGGGGGAGACGAGGATCCCCCCAAAAGGCAGCGGCCGCCGGACACAGGTGCACCTGTGTCGACAGACCGCTCCAATGGAGGGACACCTCGCAACCCTTCACCGTTCCTCCATCAAGGGTAATGAGGGGGAAAAGCTATTCAGGCAGTTTCTGGCAGAGAAAGATGCTGTTCACCACCTGATAAGCTCTCCATGCATTTCGGGAAAGAAAGGCACTGGGGCGGCGAGCTGAGAACCAGCGCGGCCCGCCCCAAGATACCAATCTCCAGATTCCAACCGAGACTGAACGGGACACGGTGGAGGTTCCACTCGAGCCCGGCAGCCTCGGCGGCCCGTTTCAGCATAGCTGATAATTCTGGATCCGGCTCGGGCAACATTGAACTCCCGGAGGGAGACAATGCAGCCGAGTCATCATCTCCAGAAGTCAGCTCACCCTCTGATGCTGCAATCGGCGTCCTGTCCTCCAGGGGAGCTCCGAGTGAAACCGCTGGCCCACCCATTACAGATGGACCAGCAGACAACACAGGAGGCTCCAGTGGTTGCAGTGGAAGGGAGGAGTGAGGAGCCCACAGGGAATGGTTACCGGGCGGGACATCCAACACTATCCTCCGGTCACCCATCCCACACAGCACCCGAGGGTGGGGCATGGTAATGGGGACTCGCTCTCCGCGAACGAAGGCGAGTCTCGCCCTCAACACTGCGACAGTCATGTTCCCACAGTGAAAACATGAGCTGTCCACAAAAGCTGTCTCAGCGTGCTGTAAGCCAAACACGTGACACAACAGTTGTGACCATCAGAGAGAGACAGGGAACGACCGCACCCAGAAACGCACGGGCGGAATGACATCTTGAAAAAGACGCAAACGCACCCGTGTTGCTCTTTCAGAAAATAGGACCGTCACCAGTGCCGGAGCACACAGGGAAATGACCGCGGCAACACTGAACAGAGAACTGAAACAGTGAAGCACTCACTTTTCCGCCCTCTAACCAGCCATCAACACACACAAACATTTAGAAATTTGTTGCTGTTAAAACAGCAGTTGAGAGCTCAAAGCTCGCGATCACCGCTGCACTCGCGCTGTAGAACACCAGCACTGGGAGAGTCTTCCTGAAGAACACCGACACACTCGCTCGTTGTAGACAACAGCACTCTCAGAGACATCAAACGATCGGCTCCGAAGCGAAAGGCAACTAGTGCGTGCATCCACTTCCGTATTTATACCCGCGCCGCGGGGGCGGAGTGTGTGATGCGAATCACGCACGCCAATTACATTGGCTCGTTCAATAGTACTCGAAGATGATAGGCTCCCTAGCGTGATCCCATTTCAGTCGCGTCGACTACGTCCGACGTTATCGACTGAAAGGGAACATCTATAAAACCAAACCAATCTCTGTTACCTTAAATTATATGTTTATCTCTGTAAAGCTGCTTTGAAACAATCTACATTGTTAAAAGCGCTATATAAATGAGGATGACTTGACTTGACTTCCTGTGATTAGTGTTAGCATTATATTTAAATCTATAGCATTATTTTTAGATCGGTTGTAGTGATGAGCATACAGCGATCACAGACATGTTGAGCGCATGAATGCAGTGATCTCGTCATTGCAACTCGATTTCTGCTCACTAACGAATGCTTTCATCATAACTAACAGTGCAAACATGTAGATAAGGGATTTGGTTAATACGTGAGTTTTGGCACGAGTCCAGAACTCAGTCACTGATAAACTCAGCGATAAACGAGCTGTTTGATTGACAGCTCCAGAGATTGTTTCATCGATTTTAAATAACATATTATTTTCATCCTACAAAGAGAAACAATGTCAAGTTGACCGTTTAGTCACTGGTTTGATTAACTGACACATGACTGACAGTACATGAATCATTACATATCAGAAATCACTGGTCACAGATCAGGCATTAGAATTAACACACGTTGTGGCATTACTGTCGATTCCATATCGTACAAGTCTGTTTGCAAAGCATGCGCCGAAATAACGACTGATTTACCAAAGAATCCACAGTGAAATGTACCAAATACTAATAAATAATGCTCAACTGAGACATTCACATTGTTGAAAATAAATAAGCACATTCCCAGCATTAGGATCCTTTGAAAGGTAACCTTATGTTTAGTCCAGTGATCCTGTATCACTCTTCTTCAAGCTTCAATAAAACCTGATTTTGGACTAACAAGGAAGTTTTTAGTTCTGAAACGTACAGGATATTCTTATAGTATGATGACCTCTTATATGTCAAAAGCTCCAGGAAAATTTGATCTCTCAATTCATGACCCCTTTAAAATATTAGTACAATGTAAAAACATGTGTGTACACAATGAGTGCACTGTTTCAAACATAAAATTGGGACCATAACATTTCACTATTTATTGCACAATAAGCCACCTGAAAGGCTGTGGCCATATGCATTACAGTGACTTTGCCACAATTAAGTTCGTTTTTTTTTACTGAACTAAGAATAGCTCATTCAATGATAAAATCACTATAACGCACACATCCTCGAGTGGCTTATTGCTTTATTTTACCTCCCCACATTTATAGACCTGAAGTTCACAGTTTACATTTTTTCAGCTCATTAACCTCATTTGTCAGATACATAAATGTCAGTGTAAGCGAGTAGCTTGCCATGATGTCATTTCAGTGCATCTGCAGGACGGTTAAAAATGTAAGTGATAATTTGTGAGCATTTACTGCCAATTGAGAGAGAGAAAGAGAGGTCACCAAGCCCATCACTTCATTTACCCAATCCCTCTGCTTCCTTATGGATGATCAGTGTGTCCTCCAGTCCTCCTGGCTCTCTCACACACTTCTTCTCATGGTCCTCGGGTCGGTTTGGTTTGCTGTTTGCCGATGGCCCTGACGCCGTGAAGCTCGATGACGAACTCCGCATCACCAATCATCCTCAGCTTCCCCGAACGAGTCGAAGATCCTTATTCCTCATTCAGTCCCACCAATACAGATCCTCACATTTCTCTCCTCGATTAGAGCCGTGCACCTTTCAGGAAACTCAATGTTACGCCAGTTATGTAATGCTTAAACCGGACTGCATTGGAAATGTCAGCGCACAGCCATGATGATGTATAGGATGTGATGTGGAGATTGACAAGCAGTGTGTTTGACTGAGAAGTGCAGATTACTGATGTCGGCATCTTTTGATTCACTTGCAGCTCCAGCAAACATAATCAAGGCCGAGGTGTCACTCAATATCATCGCTATGGAGACGAGTGCGGAAGCTGTGCCATTCTAGCACTTTCCGCTTAGATAACGTCTCATTTTACCATGCTTGGCTTCTGTGAATAAAGGAAACATATTAGCTAGATCTGCTTTTGACTGAAGCTCCCATTGGTGTTACAGCAACTTAACACAGATTTCTGGGAATGGAGGCAGTGGGGATTGTTTAATCCTTTGTGCATGTATCTTTTCCAGTTTCTCTTTGCATTTAAATAAATAGGTCCCCAAAAATAATTGATATGATATATGATATGAATTGATATGATATGTGCATTATATTTTACTTAAATAAAATAAACTGATTGATACTGAAATTAAGTGCCAAAAATATATAAGAAATATTTCTCATCTCCCAATTAATTTAACTTGATGTATAAAAATAACTAAAACTTAAAATGAATTAAAACTACACAGACATATTTTTTTAAACGAATAAAAATGACCAAAAACTTTAGTAATGAAAACAAAAATTAAAAATATAATCTCATTCAAAAAAGTAATGCAAACTATAATAATAATTATAATATAGTCATGTTTCACTGAAGATTCATATGGGTTAGAAACCAAATATTTTTGGGTGAACTATC
Source organism: Siphateles boraxobius (assembly GCF_051911475.1). NCBI lineage: Eukaryota > Metazoa > Chordata > Actinopteri > Cypriniformes > Leuciscidae > Siphateles > Siphateles boraxobius. The sequence continues at coordinate 1,410,397 of NW_027508808.1, read as the reverse complement.
CCTTTAATAACCTAAGATGACTCCATTTTGACCTTTCACATTTGACCCTTTTCAATTAACTAGTATTCAATCTCATTTTCTTTATACTCATGCTTTCTTTCTAGAAATGAATGAAAATGAATGCATGTTGGCCTTGGAGTCTGCCTCAGTGAATCAATATAGAATAACAGAAATGTAAAACAGAATTTATTATTTAATATCTAGAAATAAATGCATGCAGGTTGCACATTGAGTCTGCCTTAGTGGATCAATATAAATAACAAATGCAAAACGTATACCTAATATTTGGTGAATAATATCTTGTGAAAAGTTTTAATAAAAGTATTACTTTCATCTTACAGCTGGAAATCCAATAGCGTGCTGTAAAACAAATCAGATTTCAAATTATAGTGGTTCACTATGTTACAGAGAAAATCCTGTGTGTGAAATACCAGTGGTCACACATAACAATAGTGGTTCCAGAGGTTTATTCTGCAGTTTTGCCCCCTAGGATGTTCCTGGTAATGCCGGCTGAAGGAAGGGGAAGTCATCCCACTTATCACAGAGCAAAGTGTTCAGTAGCGTCCCTTCAGCGCTTCTCCAAGCCTGTCAACGCTGCTACAGGCATGCATCTGTCCGCTCGCAGGCAGCCAGTTCTGTCCGTAGCCTTGAGGATCAGCTTAGGTGCTCTCACACACACACACACACACAGACACGGGAAAATCCTTCCTCGTAACAGAGCACATAATGCCCTGCTGCCATTCCTCTTTGAAACTGAGTGGTCTATTTAGGGTGCAGTCAGAGGGTTGTGCAAGTGAGGTGAAAAACACAGCAGAATACAACCCCTGATCCTCACAAGAACAACCCATTTGTCTTACTGACCTCTGCACACAGGAAACGCCTCGTGCACACGAGTCAGAGGACAGGAAACCTGAACTGGGGAATTATAACAGACCAACATGGCCTTCACTATCGCCAAAGACACCATAAGAGGAAGATGGACTAACCAATCTTGGGTTATTTTTTCTAACCAACATTTTGTGGGGTTCACAAAATCAATTTGTGGGGTTATTTTTGTAATGTTTGTGTAGTTTGTGTGTCACCCAGCTCCTGGGTCAGACCTAACAACCCAATGTTTGGGTAGTTTTTGTGTTACCTAGATCCTGGGTAAGACGTAACAATCCAATGTTTGGGTAGTTTTTGTGTTACCCAGATCCTGGGTCAGATGTAAAAAACGAAATTTTGGGTAGTTGTTGTGTAACCCATATCCTGAGTCAGACATAACAACCCAGTGTTTGGGTAGTTTTTGTGTTACCCAGATCCTGGGTCAGACGTAATAACCCAGTGTTTGGGTAGTTTTTGTGCTACCCAGATCCTGCATCAGACGTAACAACCCAATGTTTGTGTAGGTTTTGTGTAACCCATATTCTGGGTCAGACGTAACAACCCAAATGTTGGGTAGTTGTTGTGTAACCCATATCCTGGGTCAGGCGTAACAACCCAGTGTTTGGGTAGTTTTTTGTTACCCAGATCCTGGGTCAGACGTAACAATCCAATGTTTGGGTAGGTTTTGTGTTACCAAGATCCTGCATCAGATGTAACAACCCAGGGGTTGAGTTATTTATTGCTGACTTTTTGCAAACTCTTCATGAGAGAGCAGTGCATGTCTGTCATATTGATGTGTGTCTTCTGTAAAATAGAGGTTTGTGTAATTTTTTTTTTTTATCTACACTTTAAAATTATAATACACTCCCAATGTTGGGTAAAATATGGACAAACCCAGCCGTTGGGTTACATTTTTTAATTACATTTTCAAATATGATAAAAAAAAAAGGAATTTATTAGGAGGCTATGATGGATCGAGGCAACTGGGCAAATTCAGCCAGGATGCCGGGGTTACACACATAGACTGTAAAAAATATGGACAAATCGTCTGTGACGTCACCCATAGACTTTCTGAAGAACGGTTTTGAGGCTGTTTATGGGGGGGTATGGGCGGCGCCACCTTGGAAAATCTTTTCAGAAAGGATACAGAGTGGGTATGATGTGTTGTGTCAGATCATGGCCGAGACGTCAAATTTCAGGAATTCCACTCGGCGCAGCCCGTTATCAGCTGTCAATCACGCTGTCAATCAAAGTTAACCACGTCCTTATTTGTCATACATTTTATATCTAAATATGATCTAAACTAACGAGTTAGAAAAAAAATTCACCCCCCTCACAGTTGTGAGGAAAATACAATAAAAGTCCATGGGACCAACCTGTAAAAAAATGAATTTATGCTGTGAAAACGGACATTTTAACATGGGGGTCTATGGACATTTGCTCCCTTTTGGGACCTGCCCCTAGCGGATTTTCGATGTATTGCAGTTTTTCGCACTTCCGGGTAGGCTTCATTTTTCGGATTAGAATGTTGCCGCTTGGTTACACACCAACTCATTTCGAAAGACATCATGGGATTTGTTGTGACCACAGAGAGTCAGGACCTCGGTTTAACGTCTCATCTGAAGGACGTACTCTAGTAAAAATTAATCAATCCAGAATGCTGGGTCAAATAAACTCATTATGCTGGGTTAAATAAAAAAAACATTATGTTGGGTAAAATTAACCCAACATGTGTTCTGTCCTATATTTGCCCAGCCCTTGGGTTGAAAACAAATGTTTTTTTATGAAGAAAAAAAGAGGTGTTTCTGTCATCTTTAGATATTCTGATTAGCAGCTTAATTTTTTATTTACCATGTCATATGTTTACTCAGTTTAGCTTAAGTATATTTAAAGTAGATAATATTCATAACAAGAACTCTTTTTAAAAGTATGCTAAAGTTTAATTATTTTTTAACAACAATCATCCGTTTATAAACAATGCCAGTATAACATGTGCATAAAAAGCCAGAACAAAGCAAACGTCTCATGGAACTGCAACCTTACAGTGTATCGATCAGATTTCAGCTCTGAGAAACTTAGATCAGCTTCACGAAAACAAGAAAAGCTTGATATATTTATGGGAAAAGGCCACATATTACAGTTATTTCAAATCATATCTATTTTACTATCGTTTGTCACACAATGTTGTATGAAGACACACAATGATGAAGATAAAGTTCCAACAGAGTCTTTAATACTAATTCCCAGGATAAACAAGCAGAAGGAATATATCAGAACGCAACACACACAAACGAGACCGGACACTGAACACTGACAACACAGGAGCTTAAGAACTACTACAAACACGGTTGATTAATAATACACAGCTGAACTAATGACTAATCATATCAATAACCATGACAAATAACGAATGGCGGGAAAACTAAAAGGCAAACTAAAGAATCCAAACTATGTCCATGAAAATGACACAGAACAGACACAAAAATAACAGACAGTCAGTGACAATGTCATATTGACTAAATTTAAAGGTCCACTGAAATACCTCAAAGTGCAGCATTATTCAGTGTGTAGACGTAATGAAACAGCAAGACAGGGCGGGACGTATCGATCAGCTCCTCTCCTTTTTTAAATAGCCAATAGCGTTTTGTAAACATCACAGGTTGGCAAAGCCACATTTGACAGCAACAGTGTAATAGATTCCTCTTTTAGTTTTAATATTAAACTGTTATTAAAGCAAAACAGTGATCATAATAATGCTGAGGATGTGTATTATGTTTAATTTATGTTAGTGCATGGCACCAGTGGTTAAATTGGCTTTTGTAGGGAGGGGGAGCCCTTCTTTATGGTGAATGGTCATCATTCAAAATCTCACCGTTAAATGACAATTTATTTTTACACCAAAGGGGCTCTTTTTACAGGATGAATGTGTAAGGTAGGGTTGAGTAGTTATTCAAACATAGAGACATACTTTACAATAGACTTACTTTATTATTATTTTTTACCTTTAATGTTAACAGGCAGGCAACGGATTTCCCCCTCGGAAAATGTATGAAATTGAACACGTTTGAAAAAATTGGTTGGCAATTATGTAAAAATCGTTTTAAACGATTAAACAATAAAGAAATTATGTTGATTTAAGAGAATCAGGGCAAATTTCTTTGTCAGTTTATGTTATGTTTGATTTAAAAACTTTTTCCTTACAATAGGCTCTAATGAAGAAGAAACGATTAATGTCAGATAACGTTCATAATAAATGGACTTTGGGTTTGATTTTATGACAGTTTTCAGTGGTTATGAGGAGCAATATGAGAGAGAAATTTGGTGATCATTGTTTAGGTCAATTAAACCACGTTAAGCATTTTCCTCACCGTAGGCACCAATGAAGAAGAAAACGTTAATGTGAGATAACTTCTATAATCATTGGATTTCGGTTTAAATCTAAATCTGCACTAGTTCTATTGTTGATGTTAGCTTGGCTCATTTGTTGTTTCCCATATAATTTGCCTTCAAAATCAAAAAGTCTCTCCACCTTGAATCTCATCTCTCACAATCTCAAAACAACTTTATAAAGATCATTGGTCAAAGTCAACTCTTCAGACTCAGAGCGGGTTTTACCGCGGATCCTGTGTGCGTGGTTTTATGTCAATGTCAACTAACATAGCTAATGTTACTGAGCTCGCTAACATTAACGTTAGCTCAATTAAGTGGTTAAACATACAGACAGGGTGAGAGAGAGAGAGAGAGAGAGAGAGACAGAGAGAGAGAGAGAGAGAGAGAGAGAGAGAGAGAGAGAGAGAGAGAGAACGAGAGAGAACAAGAGAGAGAGAGAACAAGAGAGAGAGAGAGAGAGAGAGAGAGAGAGAGAGAGAGAGAGAGATAGAGAGAAAGAGAGAGAGAGAGAATGAGAGAGAGAAAAAGAGACAGTGAGAGAGAAAGAGAGAGAAAGAGAGAGAACGAGAGAGAGAGAACAAGAGAGAGAGAGAGAGAGAGAGAGAGAGAGAGACAGAGAGAGAGAGACACACATATATATCAGAAGTTTCTTGCTTTGTCTTTAAAGAGGCCCTGCAGTGACATACGCCTCAGTTGCTATACCACAAGTATTTAAACAAAACTGCACTTGCAGATGTATTACTGATATATTAAATAAATATGATTAGTATACTTTAAGAGTACAGTTTCGTGAATATGTTTCTTAACACACAGTAAAAGATAAGTTAAAGAAATAGCCTACATTTATTTTGATGTTTTGAGTAAAGGACATAAGCACAACTAATAGTACTTTTAGTGTAAGATTATATATTTTAAATTGCAACTTAATCATTACAATTGCATAACATACAAGTGTCAACAGAAATTACATTAAAGTATATTTTAGTTACCATAAATGTAAATAGTTTAACCATATTTTTAAAAATGTATTAAGGTGATAAAAAGTGGGTCAAAAAGCACTGTCAAGTTCAAATAATTGCATTTAAGATAAATGTAAACCTTCAAAAAAAAAAAGTACATTTAGTTCAAACTTAAGTATACAAGTTAACATTTCTGTCAGCTCAAACTTTTTTTTTACCTAGTTTTATTGTTTTCCTATCACTTACCGGAGCGATGGAGAGGCGGCGTCTGTCCAGAAGAGGCAGACTTCAAAGAAGAACGAGTGAACAAGTATCAACAGTGACGTCCATTGTTTAATGGCTCTGTTCCAGAAGTGTTTTCCCCCCGTTCAGTATCTCCGTTGACGTTTCATTAAACTGCTGATATAAAGAGTTTTAAATCTGGAACCAAGGCTACCAGCTACGAGATGAATCGTGACCATAAAACATTTGATTCGGCCCAAAAAAAAAACTTTTGAAAACGGCACAAAAAAAATAAAGTCAAAGGTTGAAGACTGTGAACAGACTTCAGTGGTAGCTGCGCGATCGCTCTAGCCGTTCGTGGGTTTCCATGGTAACGTCGCTGTTACACTTAGAATTGTGACAGTTTTGCCTTGATGGCTGTAGGCGGGGCGCTGAACGCAGCGAATAATGCATTATGACGTCTGATAATTACATGTAGCCTGGGTGTCTCTGTGTAGTCTTGCTAATTATTCAGTCTCATATGCAATGTTTTTTCCAGGAGATGAAAAATAATTCAAGTGGAATAACAATATTTGGTTGTGAAGGAGACGAGCTGAGCTCCGGCAGGCTGTGTTGTGGACCCGAGGAGGCTGCGCAGTTAGCCCTGTCTGAATCGTTTCCTGTCCCCTATATAGTGCACTATGTGCCATTCACCGTGTAGAAAACAGTACATGTGTGAACAAGTGACCGATTTCATCCGCAGCTTCAGCGTCTGTTTATAGTGCAGGGGGCGGAGCTTCAGAATCTATAGAGCATTTGATTGGATAGAAATCTGATGAGAAGCTGGGCTGCGATCAGCCCCGACAAAACGTTGCACAACGTTTTTTAAACAGAAACTGTGATGTGTTGAACACACTGTTCTGATGACGCAAGAGTTGCAACTATGGCAGCTGAGAAGGCCATTCTTTGTGTTCTTTGTGAAGAATTTTCGGAGCCTGATGAAGTCGGTATAAATATGTGTTTAATACTACAAAATATGCCCGATGTTACAGTTACTGCACTTGCCGCCCAGAACACAAGAGAACATCCCAATCGAGTGAAGGGATTGCTGAAACTGAAATGGAAGCACACATCTTACCTGCAGACTAAAACAAATCTATTTAGCCTCACATACTGACTTTATTTGTAGTTCACACTGTTTTAATACCCTGTATTTTCTTTCTCATTTTTAGGAAAAGCACTTAATTACCATTGTTTATTTCTATACCAAATGGCATACACTTGCAATGAAGCTAAAAATATAAACAACTACATCATTATGTTGATATCCTATATTTTTACAATAAAACTTACGACAAACAAGCCTTCTCAGTTGTTGCGTATACCGAGCTGAATCGAACGCATTTGTAAATGACTTTCCTTGAACCCATTGTGCGAGTTCACTTTAATACCGAATGCTTTATATACATGTTACTGCTGATTGGACTGCAGTTCTGACACACCCACCAAACAAGAGAAAACGTATCTCAAACCCTGTTGCACACCGGTGCACGCCGTTTTCCAGGAAACATGACGTTTAACCCGGAAACCATAGCAAAACGTTGCACACCGTTTTGAACTAGAACGCGATTTCATCAAATTCATTGATCCTATTGGTGGAAGTGAGAGACTAAGGCCGTGTGTCCACCAAAGTGTTTTCAGCCAGCTGAAAACGCTAGACGCTCTGCTGAAAACGCTTAGCTGTGGGCGATTGAGTGCGTTTTGGCTGCGCTGCGTTTTTTCAGTTGAGACGATTCGTTGCTATGATACAGAATATCCGCAGCACAGTTTACTTGTAACTGATTTCGCAGATAATTTGTTTCATACTACAAATTTTTTTTTCATCCATTTTGTTCGGTTAGCTCTGCTGGTTGATGTCGTTGTACAGAAAGAATGTTGTGACAGTTGGTCGGTGTGGTATTTGTCCCGCCCCTCCTCCACTGTGATTGGACGGCTGTGTAAAAAGTGACAGTGTTGAGCGCAGCGTTTTACCCAAAGTTGAACATTTTTCAACTCTCGGCGACCAGTAAAAAACGCCGGGCGTTCAGCGCTTGAGCGTTAAATACACGCTCAGTGCCTCTTTACGCTCATGGCGTTTAAAAAATGCGGCCCTCCCATTGAAATAAAATTTATCCCAAATAAAAAGAAAAAGAATACTGTAACATACTGTGACGTTGGCTGCCTACAACTCAGTTTTTCTCCGTTTACATGCATATGTGCAAACAAAGTTTTCCAAAATCTCCACTTTGGCCAGAGTTTTTAGAAATAATCGTTTTCTGTGATAAAAACTGAGTTTTTGTGTAAATGAGAGGCCAAACTGCAGGAAAATATCTGCCTCTTCCCCTCGTGTAAACGGGGCATAAATGATGACAGAATTTTCATTTTGAAGTGAACTAATCCTTTAAAGGACACTTTCATCAAAAGACAAAAACTAAAAGAGAAAACTGTGAATTGCATCCGATGCTACAGGATACCGCCACAGTGCTTTTATACGCGTCCGCCTGGCTTGACTAAAACAGTTTGACTTTAATAAAAAAAAAAAGTAAATCCTCTAATCAGCTTGAACGGGTCGAATCTTGAATCTGGCATACCGCGGCCCGTCCTGCTGTGACCCAGAGCCCATGATGCATTTCCCATTCACCTGGAAACGAAAGAGGGATTTTCTCTCGGTTCTGCACACCCGTGGGGAACTGTGAGAGCGAGAGTGTCCCGTTTCAGTCGGCAGAACGGGTGACAGAAATTCCCTCCAATTCGACGTGGCTTTTCAGCTGAACCTGCCACATCGGTGCGATACGACAGGTAGAGGGAACGAGAGGAATCCTCGCTCACCCGGGATAATTCATCTCCTCACGCTACTCAATCCACTCTCTTTACTTCACCTGTCCTCTCCACTCACCCTTCCCGCTTGTTTTCCTCCCATTTTTTCATTATCTCCCTCCTCCTTGGTTAACTTCAATCAGAGTCCCTGTTTTAATTTGCATCTCAAGCCTCACTTGTGCACTCACCCCGTCTTATCCGGGGATGGATTTAGTGATTTGGGGGCCACAGGCAATATACAGGAATGGGGCCCTTTACCAACACATTTACCAATTACACTTTACCAAAGTGTAAAGCACTTTGAATTTCCATAGTGTATGAAATGTGCTATATAAATAAACTTGCCTTGCCTTACCTGAATCATCCTTGAGGATTTCTCTAATGCTCGCTACTGCACAGCGGTGTCCCATAGTTGTCCAATTTTTCTACATTGTTCATGTAGTCTACATTATAAAGTCTTTTATTCTTGTTTTAGACCCGAAACAGTAACAGTAGGCTATATGGTGAAATCACACATGGAACTGTCCAGGCGGAAATAACCGGGTGTGGTATGGCCTAAAATTGTGTAGTTACAGTATTCATGTTTAAACAGGTTATAACAGTATTAGCGTAAGTTGGACAATCGGTGGTGCTTTGGGGTAATTTTCACTGCGCAACTCCCTATTTCACAATATTATTCTCAACTTTAAAATACACTTATTTTTATTTATTTTAACAAATTGAAATGAAAATTAAAAAAAAAATTTAACTTTTGTTTAACACACTTAAATTATTATTTCAACCAAAAAAGAAGTAAAAATATGCAAGCGCATTCAATGGGGTGTCAGAGTTGAGTGCCTGTGTGGAAAGTTACAGTGCATGCGTCCTCTACTTGGTCCTTTACAGAACATGAGTGAGCGCCATTTAAAACAATAAAAATATAATACGCACTGGTGCTTAGTATTAATTTATTGCTTGAGATGCATGATATTTTCATTTGCTACCAGCAGGATACACAAGAAGTAACGAACACCACATCCGTGCTGAACGCGCATCCCCTATATAAATTGTTTTATTAACACAGTTCGGGAGGAGCATGTTCAAATTATCTATCCAATCATCACGTCATTCCAACCAGCTGTCAATCATCAGTAATCAACATGTCTACACAATCAGCGAAATGAGTTGAGGCCTATATATATATATATAGACATTCGACTCACCTATGTTCCTCGACAATGTTCAGAACCCTCCACCCCCCGCCTCCTCACACTCGCCTGGTTACGTTCCTAACCTTAAATACGGGGAGGACTTTGGGCTAGGGCCAAAATACCCAGCTTGGAGCCTCTCCTCGGACAGCACACCAAATACACATACTGTACTACTATCTCATTATGTGTAAGTTTGAACACATGAAAAAGCATTTTTAGGGCGCTTGTATTTTGCGGGCCCAAATCGGTCGCCTACCTTTGCCTAATGGTAAGCAGTGTTGTGTCTGAAAGTGTTCATTGAACAATAGTTCATGAACTCGTTCATATTTTGGGCGAACGTGAACTGAATGTACTGTATTACTGCCTGATGAACGTTACTGTGAACTCGTTCATTCTGGTGTCGGTGAACGCCACGCTCTCTCAGTTTAACTTCGTTCAATAGAGTGCCAGATTTCTATAGAGCCTTCCACACCGTAAACAGGCCTTAATATGTAGTGGAAAAAACACCCAATCTGGCAACACCAGCACCAGTGTCGCACCGCCGCATGCATCATCAACACAAAAAGCAGCAAGGAGGCGTCATTTAAACCAGTTTTATGACATGGTCGTGAGGATGGGAGAAATCAGACATTTCTGTGCAAACTTTCCCCGCCGATAAAATTAGTGCTGTCTGTGGTTCTATATGGGCTGGGGCAATAATTTTGAAAAACAATAGCTCACAGCAACATATGGAAAAAAAGAACTGTGAACTGATTCAAAATTTTAAAGTATGAACTGAACGAGTTTATTTTAAAATTTGTGAACTGAACTTTGAACTAGTTCATGTAGAAAGTGAACTTTCCCAACACTGATGGTAAGTGCGCCTCTGGTCTTATCTTCCATGCCGCCAGTGTGTGTGTGACATGCAACGCCACATGTGGTGAAATATAGACCGAGACAGTGGAGTCAACACCGCCGCTATTCTGTTGAAAAGCTGAATTGCTTTGATCTCTCAGCACTTCTGCGTCGCTTTATTGTGATGAGGAGAAGTTTGCAAAGAGATCGAATCGCTCAACTATTTGCAAGAATGCAGACACTTAAACGTATCTATTTTACAGAGCTCGGATCTCCATTAAAGAGCTTCTATCTCTTTCCTCATTCTCTCGTGTGGGGCAGTCACCGCGGTCTTCTCTAACTCAGTGTGACATGAGAGAGCATTAGGCCAGGAGCTGTTGATGGAGTGGTTGATTGGACCTGTCACCTTTTATTGTGGCAGCGCAGCTGAGCCGAACTGTCACCGGCGCCGCACGCTTTCCCGCGCCTCACACCACACGTGCACTTTAACCTTCGACCTCGGCCTCGCACAACCAGTCCCTGAAGCTCACGGTCAATGTGGATGACAATCAATCAATAGCTGAGGGACAAATTTGAGAGGCAAGTGCAGTTTGCATGTTTGCTGAATCTGCTGTTGTGAAAATCAAAATGTTTTGAGTTGTACGGTGATTAGCATGGGTCAGTTAGCCCCTTCTGGCGGATGCTATATATATATATATATATATATATATATATATATATATATATATAAATGTTTTTCTCCATTTACAGGCATTCAGAAGTAGCTGTGTATTCCAACCCGATCTCACAGGAAGAAGTATCTATCTTACGAGGTGGTACAAGTACAAAAACATGCATTAAAAAAGAAAAAAAAATGCATGAAAAGTAGCTGTGTATTCCTACCGGATCTCTTGGGAAAACATTTCTATTTCACACAGTAGTGATTTCGAATGAATTTATATCGTACAAAAATATGATTCTCATGGGAAAACGTACAGGAAAAAGTATCTTTCTTACGAGGTGGTGATTTCGTGTGAGTTCACATTGTACAAAAACAAACAAAACAAAAATATACATGAAAAGTAGCTGCGTATTCCAACTGGATCTCTTGGGAAAACATTTTTATTTTACACGGTGGTGATTCGTATGAATTTTCATCGTACAAAAATACTATTCTAACGGGAAAACATAACTATTTTAGTAGATGGCAATTTCGTATGAATTTCTATGCTGTGAATCATTTGAAAAGTATCTGAAAAGTGAAAAGGAGCTGTGCATTTCAACCCAATTTCTCTGGAAAAAAAATACTATTCTGTTATGCGGTCATTTTGTAGGAATTTGTCAATCGAAAGAAATTTTGTTTAGAAAAGAAGAATGAAAAGTTTCTGCATATTCCAACCCGATCTCATGGGAAATGTAACTTTTTTTTACAAGGTGGCGATTTTGTATGAATTTGTATGATGTGAATTGTAATGTAAGGAAAGGTATGAATGAAGGTCCAGCCCTAAACAGCAGATTGTACGTAAACACACGAATAAGATCATAGAAATTAGACACCATTTCACCAAATGGCGTGCGACCTCTGACATATATAGCAATTGTAAGTCGCTTTGGATAAAAGCGTCAGCTAAATGTAAATGTAAAAAAAACAAAATCTAAAATAGCTACAAATTGACATGATTGTGTTTGCATATTCTAACTTTTTTTTAAACTGCAAATCACAAATAAAGTGTAAATATTTAATTTTATTATAGTAGATGCTTTACCACATTATTTTTGGATGTATATATTTGGGAAGATTCTGGGGCATCATTCATCCCGCATCCATCCCGAGTCTGGCAAACACAACCGTTGGAGTTATTTCCTTTCGACCTGCCGGATCTGGGCTATTATCAAGCCAAACTGTTTTGGCTACCTGTGTGTGCACGAATGCTAATGATTTGTACAGGTGAATCATATCTGTGCGTGTAAATCCAGACACCGCTTTGGAATGACATGCTGGTTAATAGAAGTGATGTCTATGTTGGCCTTAATTTCTCTCTCATACCTCTCAGCGCAAAATAAATGGAGCTGTCCTTTTAGCTCTGGGTCAACCACCCGTCGCTCGCTCTCACTCTCATCCCGTCTCTTCTCCTTTCTATGATCCTGTCCTCCACCGTGCCTGTGTCCTTTTCATTTTAGCCTTACTATATGGCTGGCAATGTGCATTGACGGAGTAGCTTTGCCATTATATGAAAATATGACCCCATCTTGCCAGGGGTCAGTCCCAATAAACAGGAGACACGGAGGTGGAGCCACTAAGCTGGAGATTCGAATCTTCCGTCTGCACTTTGACGTGGGGTCAGAAGTCACACTCTCGCTCGCTCTTCTGCCTCCTAAGGTAATGGGTACCATCTCCCTATCCCTCTCTCTCTCTCTCTCCTTATCTATTTCCCTGTCCCTCTTTCTCACTTTCCCTTCTTCCTGCTGGATTTATTGATGTTGACCTTTTGCTGAAATTAAGCTTGCCAATCCCCAGGCAGCTAGGGCAAAGTTTAAACCAATTAAAGATAACTTCACCAATCAGCAGCTCGAGAAAGAGTGATTCTGCCCTGTCAGGGGCATTACAATAATTTGTTCTGTGTCACGGACGGGCAAGAGGAGGTGAAGTGGGTGAAAATGTCTAAGCGCTAATGCCACTGTTTTCTAGCATTAGGGCGAACGCGGCCTCAGGTTTATCGCCGACACGTACTGCGAATTACATAATGACAGTACCTAATGTACATCAGGATTTCTGTGACATCTAATGGCTTGCGCATGATTATGCCCTTAAGAGGGATAGTCTAACAGGCCGTGATTAAAGCTCCATTCAAATGTGCTTTAGTGAAGCATGTGATTATGAAGTTGTCACCCTGGGCTTTCACGGATGAGTTAAACACGGACACTCGTGAAATGAAATGTTTCCTTAATGTAGCCGTTTGAACAATTCATTTTGGCCTGATGTAAATGTAAATGCACCGCGTATATATGTGTAAATAGAGACACTGTAAGCAGAGTAAAACCTCTACATTGGGGCTATTGGTCAATCTTTAATGCATCAATTTCTGTATAAAGCAAAATAATATGTGTTAATGAGACTTGTGTAAGAATATAATGCTTCAAATCCTTCTTGGAAACTCCTACTTGAAAGTTTGGGAATCGTAATTGCGGCATGTTGTTTTTTCAATTGATTTTGCATGGCATAAAATGAGTGTGTTGTGCAGTTTCATATTGTATCTTGTATCCACTTCCCGATAAAGACATTAAGCTTGTTTAGCGTCAGTGTAACACAATGAAGAGTAAATGCTGTACATTAGCTGTGTAACTGATGCGCTAGATTTGCATTTTGTCATTCTTGTTGTGCTGTCAGAGAGAATTGTGGGAAATATAGTTTTGCTGTGTAAGCCTGAGGCTTCATAAACTCGTTAAATGAACAGTATTTATCACTTTTCTTCATCGGCAGTGCAAAAAAATCTGTACAAAATAAATTGTACCATTTATGCATTTTGCATAAAGCAAAGATGCATCTATTTAAGATGCATATCACTGTTTCCACAAAGAAATGGAACAGCACAACTGTTTTCAACATTGATAATAATAATCAGAAATGTTTCTTGAGCATCAAATCATCATATTATACTGATTTCTGAAGGATCATGTGACACTGAAGACTGGAGTAATGATGATGAAAATTCAGCTTTGATCACAGGAATAAATTACACTTTACAATATATATATATATATATATATATATATATTCACATAGAAAACTGCTATTTTAAATGGTAATATTTTTTATATAAAATATGCATAAGAGACTTCCTTCAAAAACATTAAAGTAATCTTACCCGCCCAAAACTTTTGAACAGTAGTGCGCAAATCCTGGGCCTAAAATATCATAAACAGCAAATCATAGAAATGCTGAAATACAAACAAATCCTATATTATCTTTTACTGTCCCAGTGTTTTTAATCAAGGAGACCGTCAGACCAGAGTCCAGAAACGCATTATTTGAGAATATATCCATGCTTAAATATTCATACGGTCTAAAGCCTGAAGCTTTTATGCCATGCCAACTAAGTGAATGATTTCTTCACACTATATATCAAGGCAGAATATCCTTTAGCTCCTGATTCTGAGGAGGCTCTCCGCTTATATTCAGCTCTTTTCTTAAGGTGAATATCTGATTTGTTTACAGGCTCCTTGTAAAAAATTGATCCATCTCTCTGAGAGTGAATGCACCGGGCTTACGGCATCCACTCAGTATGCTTCATACAGGGTATCTCTGGCCACCTATCGACAGCTTTTATACCCAGTGTCACCTTGGAGATTAATTCAACCTCTCAGAGAGGAAAACCTGAATGCCATTATCTCTCCTGGGAATAGACATGTACTGTATGTCAAATTCCCTCTGTCCTTATGATTATGAGAGAGAGAGAGAGAGAGAGAGAGAGAGAGAGAGAGAGAGAGAGAGAGAGAGAGAGAGAGAGAGAGAGAGAGTGTGAGAGAGAGTGAGAGAGAGAGAGAGAGAGAGAGAGAGTGAGAGAGAGAGAGAGAGAGAGAGAGAGAGAGAGAGAGAGAGAGAGAGAGAGAGAGAGAGAGAGAGAGAGAATGCTAGCAGAGGTTTGGAAATCTAATTGTTCTCAATGGCATTGATGAAAGGGACGAGACACGAGCCTGACGCCAATCATAATATAATCTCCTAAATATTTGTTTCATCTCACCTGTCATCCATTTTAATGCCCGGCTTATTCTCGCTCTCTTTCCTTGCTTTTCTTACTTTCCTCCTCCATAAATGTGTCACAGGGTTTTCTTCGCTGACTCATGCGTGACTGTTGTCTCATTTTTGTAAGCATAGATCACACAATAAGACGATAGAAGATTTTCTCTGTAATTCTCCTTTTCTTTCATAGCTGCTCCTCTTTTCTGTGTCTAATCTTCTGGGCATCTGTGTTCACAGTGTTGTGATGCTGAGATTCACTGGAAAACATTTTATTTTTGGGCTATTTTTAAGTTATTGTGAATGTGAATTTCCTGATCATTCGGGCACATCTAGAAATCAATACAGCCACAGCTTATTTTATTATTGTTTGACACTTGAATATCGATATTTACAGACTAGTCAAGTCAAGCTCATCTTCAATGATGATTACAACACACTAGTTAAAGGATAATTCCGGTATTTAACACTTGAGTCTGTTTTCTAGTTTGTTTTGGATGAACTAGAGTGGTGGACACAGAAATTTTGACGATGGGTCCTGTCTCGACTTTTTAACTCTTTTAGAATCGCCTTCAGAGTGGTTGTCTATGGGCATGCACAAACATGTCATAAAACAACCCTTCACGTTCGTTTTCAAAACTGTCCAACTCACCGAGTGGTTAGTGGTGTTCGTTGTTTTATGACATGTTTGTGCATGCCCATAGACAACCACTCTGAAGGCGATTCTAAAAGAGTTAAAAAGTTGAGACAGGACCCCTCGTCAAAATTTCTGTGTCCACCACTCTAGTTCATCCAAACAAACTAGGAAACAGACTCAAAGTGTTAAATACCGGAATTATCCTTTAAGCGGATTCTGACTAATTTACTGATTAGCACCCGATTGGCCATGCTTTCAGATGCTGTGATTGGCTACAATGCTCAACGCTTATAAAAACATGCTGTAAATAGAAACCTTTTATGCTCACAAAGTTCTCAAACAAGCATGAACGAGATTGTTTGAAAGCCGAGTCTATCGGCGGGTTCCAACAATGGTCATACGGTCAACATTTTTTTCTGTTCTAGCTGTTCTAGCGGTACGTTTGACAACCCGACTATGAACTAAAATATTCTGTCACCGTTTTCGTAACCTATACCCCCAAACATTATCTTTGCAGCCGCTGTTTGAGCGACACAGGTCTCTGTTGACTTTGAGGAGGACAGCAGTAAAGCCCAACGCTCTGTGGAATTATATATTATTTGTTCCTTCCATGCGTTATTAATGGTGATTCTCCCTGGCCCTGCCGCTGCCGGATTAACTTGTCCGCAATGAACCTTGCGACGCAGTCAACAGCACACATCAATCCACACACCGTGTCTGTGTAAACACACACACACACACACACACACACACAGACATCAATCCAAGGTTAGAAGAGAGGTGAAATCGGATGGAGAATGGGATGGATAGGTAAAGAAGCATCGGCAGACGAGTGCGTCTCTTATTTTGGGCTGACGGCTACTCCGGGGTTTGGACTCGCTTCACACAAACTAGCTGTGATGGAACTCAAGTACCAGAAAGAAAACACTGTAGCTCTTTTCCACTTCAATAAGCACTGGCTTCCGATGGCACAACTATGTATTTATACGTGTCTTCTTCATGACGCTCTGAAAGGGTTTGGATTGATGCTCTGTACTGGTGGAAAAAAAGGAGATCTAGAATACTTGGAGAGAGTTAAGCATTTGCAATTATCTCAAACATTTTGTCAAACCTGATTATTTGAAATACCATTTATGTTTATTTGGTGCACCTGTTGAATTGAGTATTGAGTTGAATTAATTGTAATGCATGCAGATCATTTAAAAACATATTATTCAAATAAATCTAGGGCTGCAACAACTAATTGAGGAGTTAGACAGTAATTGATAATGAAAATAATCAGCAAAAATATTTGATCATGGATTAATTAGACTGTGCACAATAAAACATCTGCCAGTTTATTGCAGTGAAATCTGCATTTCTATGGACAAAACGCAGCTGGAAACCAGTGAGCTGCTGCAGGAAAAGTGCACAAAGCTCTCCTAAACATAAAGCATACAACGTGGCTTGTTGTCGTCTGCTTTGATAGATGTGTGTGCTGTTTAATGTGTCTGAGATGTGTTTTCCTTATCGCATAACTTACATTTAATCTAATCTTTATGCTTATCCGTAAATGTATCTGTAAAAGTATTTCTATTTTGCATAAAGTTTTATCCTGACAGCAAGCGTGTCTCCATTAAACTTAGAACTATTGGACAGATTAATCAGTTATCAAAATGATCGTTACTTGCAACCCTGAATAATACACATAAAAAGTTATAATTGAACATAGGCTAAGCTAGTATGATTAATGTATAGTCTGCAAAATTAACATCCAATAAAAAAAAAGAGAAATGTTTATTTCACAATCTCTAGCTTCAGTTAAGACAATAAAGGTCATAACACATTGCACAACATTCATAATAAAGCTATTTTGCAGGATTCATAATCAGATACTGAATATAGCAGCACTATAAAAGTTATTTTAGACAATTTCTCCATGGTCTTTAATTTGAACACTTTCCCCACCAGCATTT
This sequence comes from Siphateles boraxobius, assembly GCF_051911475.1. Classification (NCBI taxonomy): domain Eukaryota; kingdom Metazoa; phylum Chordata; class Actinopteri; order Cypriniformes; family Leuciscidae; genus Siphateles; species Siphateles boraxobius. The sequence goes on along the minus strand of NW_027508808.1, from coordinate 1,392,794 downwards.
ATATTTTTTTTTGAAGTTCCCATCCAGTGCCAGCATTTTTTGATCATTATTTACAAAACTTTCATGGCCCCCAGAATATTTGGTTGTGTGAATATCTGACCAGTCAGTATATCGAAAGAATGAGATGAGCCTCTGCCTTTAAACAACAAACCAACTATTTTATTCTAGCTTCATGTATTTTTTATCAACACTTGAATGTGGGTAAGTTTCATTTAAAAAGCAATATTTTCATGATCAAAACACAGATGGACTAGATCAAGTCTGTAAACACCACTAAAGCTTTGCCTCGTCATTTCATTCAATAACAATAGTCAGTTTTGATTATTTGCTTTTTAATGTTTGATGATCGCGTCAGCAATGCTTCTATCCATGCTCCTACAAATAAGAAAACCACGGTGGCACATTTGATCTGGACTCTTTCAAGGTGTTATAGAGTCCCTTTTATGCCCGTGAAATGTCCATTTCCGCTCTGCATTTGCTTCTGTCCTGGATCTTGCTCCAGGGGTCCGTCTCTTTATGTCCATATTCTGACTTCCAGAGCTCAAATCAATTGCATTTCTCGTTCATCGTTTACTTCTGCTTCTCTATTCACTTGTTTCTAGACCCGGAGATTATATACTCTTTCAGAAGATGTGTAATTACACTTACAAAACAGAGCCCTACAAATAAGTATAAGACACTGCATGGTAAACATACTAACATAAAATGTTGCAAAATAATGCTTTTCACATACAGGGCTTTCCAAAGGCCGTCAATGGAGAAAGATGCTTTTTTGTAGCCAGATGGTTTAGTTGCAACATCTACAATCGGAGGCTAACCAGCTAAACCTAAAGATCTGTTCATCATGAAGTTTCCACAGCTAGAGGAGTTACTCACAGGAATATTCAGCTGTGTTTATACGTGTCCGCAAGGCTTTATACAGAACAGATTGTAGCAGTTTCTGTCATCCCACGACTTGTGAAACTCCAAGCTCTTGCCAGTATACAGTAATTATCCCTCAGGTTCCTCTGGAGGGTGAGCAGACTCTTCCCGTTGATGATGTGTCAAAGTTTTACTCTAACAAGTTTCTGGTCGCTGGCCATTCGGATACTACATTATTGATGTTACGGCCTCATTCGAGACAGAAAATAGCACTTTCCAAGTACAGAGAGCAAAACGCAGCATTTCGAACACACACACATACACACACACACGACACAGATATTAGAGCCCGGAGGCTCATGGGAAGCAGAAAGCCATGTGCCGGTGTAATGCTGACAGAAAACCACGGTGGCACATTTGATCTGGACTCTTTCAAGGTGTTATAGAGTCCCTTTTATGGCCGTGAAATGTCAATTTCCGCTCTGCATTTGCTTCTGTCCTGGATCTTCCTCCAGGGGTCAGTCTCTTTATGTCCATATTCTGACTTCCAGAGCTCAAATCAATTGCATTCCCACTCCCCTCCGCGACAGTGGCGGAAAACCAGACTCTCTACATCAGTATCTCTCTACCTTTCTCTCTTCACCTGAGCTCTAATCCCAGCTGGTGTTTATCCTGGACCGGCGATGTGTGAATGGACAAACAGCTCTGAATGCTAATGGGCTACTGCGCCGCATTATGAAAGTACCGACTGTTTGTTTGAGTGTGTTTCAAGAGCATACATGCATATCCCATATAGAAATGTAATATATGTCAATATAAATAAATTACATATATAATGTCAGTGGCCATGTATGTCTGCTGCCTATATGAGAATATATGCAACATTCATATATATATAAAACACATAGACATATATGAAACATATATTTCAAAATATAGCAAAAATGGCTGTTTTCGTGTAAGTGCCATATTATTTTCCCGTATATGCACATAAATGTTAAATATTTGTAAGACGCATATACGTATATATGCATATATGTACTTATATCAATGCATCAGTATCACATGCATGTATGTTTACATACATTTATTAAATATGTGGGAAACAAATATGTATGTCACATATTTATACTTAATGTTGTCCAAATATGCGAGAAACCAATACTATACTGTAATTGTAATATATGCAGATATATGGTATCATATATGGATGAACTCAAATATTTTCTTCACATGTTTGGACACATAAATGTTCATATATGTTGCAGGCATATATTGTGTTCTCAGATAAGTCAAATATATGTATAGATATACACTCACCTAAAGGAATATTAGGAACACCATACTAATACTGTGTTTGACCCCCTTTCGCCTTCAGAACTGCCTTAATTCTACGTGGCATTGATTCAACAAGATGCTGAAATCATTCTTTAGAAATGTTGGCCCATATTGATAGGATAGCATCTTGCAGTTGATGGAGATTTGTGGGATGCAAATCCAAGGCACGAAGCTCCCGTTCCACCACATCCCAAAGATGCTCTATTGGGTTGAGATCCTCATTGTCATGTTCAAGAAACCAGTTTGAAATGATTCGAGCTTTGTGACATGGTGCATTATCCTGCTGGAAGTAACCATCAGAGGATGGGTACATGGTGGCCATAAAGGGATGGACATGGTCAGAAACAATGCTCAGGTAGGCCGTGGCATTTAAACGATGCCCAATTGGCACTAAGGGGCCTAAAGTGTGCCAGGAAAACATCCCCCACACACTTACACCCACACCACCACCCTGCACAGTGGTAACAAGGCATGATGGATCCATGTTCTCATTCTGTTTACTCCAAATTCTGACTCTACCATCTGAATGTCTCAACAGAAACCGAGACTCATCAGACCAGGAAACATTTTTCCAGTCTTCAACTGTCCAATTTTGGTGAGCTCTTGCAATTTGTAGCCTCTTTTTCCTATTAGTAGTGGAGATGAGTGGTACCCGGTGGGGTCTTCTGCTGTTGTAGCCCATCCGCCTCAAGGTTGTGCGTGTTGTGGCTTCACAAATGCTTTGCTGCATACCTCGGTTGTAACGAGTTTTTATTTTAGTCAAAGTTGCTCTTCTATCAGCTTGAATCAGTCGGCCCATTCTCCTCTGACCTCTAGCATCAACAAGGGATTTTCGCCCACAGGACTGCCGCATACTGGATGTTTTTCCCTTTTCACACCATTCTTTGTAAAACCTAGAAATGGTTGTGCGTGAAAATCCCAGTAACTGAGCAGATTGTGAAATACTCAGACCGGCCCGTCTGGCACTAACAACCATGCCATGCTCAAAATTGCTTAAATCACTTTTCTTTCCCATTCTGACATTCAGTTTGGAGTTCAAGAGATTGTCTTGACCAGGACCACACCCCTAAATGCATTGAAGCAACTGCCATGTGATTGGTTGATTAGATAATTGCATTAATGAGAAATTGAACAGGTGTTTCTAATAATCCTTTAGGTGAGTGTATGTCATGCTATTTAAAATATAGGTACATATATGGCCATATATTACATTTTTGTATGGGATATGTTGAGCTGAGTAGGCCTGTTTACATTGTGTGATCGTTGGGATGTGCGTTTACTCTGTTGTGGGTTTAAAGGAGAGTAAAATACTGATTTCCCTTTCGAAGGGAACTCAACAATACGTCATCGACGCTATGGGGAACGCCTCAGGCGTGACAGGTGTCTGAAATCACTATCAAATCACGTCAATCACATTGACCGGCGACAGCCGTGAATCTTTAGAGTAATGATTAACGTGCGACCTGGAAGTATATAAGGGCACCTTGTAACATGACAAATCACCTTATCGTCTGAGGGGACTGTTTGTTTGACACGCTATTCAAGTATACGGAAAGGTAAGAGAAAGATGAAAAGCACAGCTAAGGCAGATTGTTTTCGTAAGTGTGCCGACCCGTGTCCGAGGTTTATGACACCGGCCGACACACACGAGCTGTGCGTTTTTTGCTTGGGTGAAGAGCACGCATGGGAGGTTCTCGATGGAGCCCTCTGTGCGAACTGCGAGCGTTTTTCTCTTAAAACGCTCCGCTCTCGTCTGGCCCTCTTCTCGAGTGAAGGGGGCTCAGTGTCTGCACCTCATGGTGCGGGTCCCGCTCGTGCCAAGGCCGAGCAGCGACTTACATCATGGGGCTCCCAGATGGAGCTCGTTGATCGCCTCGAGAGGGCTATAAACCTCTCAGATGATTCGACGGCTGACGAGGGCAAACTGCAGGTCGATGGGGAAGATTACTCACCGACTGTACCTGCAGTTGATGCTCTTCAGGACGCGCAGGAGATGGCTGAGGAGGCTTATGATCAGGTAGATCCTGAACCTCCTCAGCCATCCTGCCCCGTGTATGCAGAGCTGGTGGATGTGATGGAGCGCGCTGCCGACAGGCTGCAGCTGCCTTGGCAGCGCGCTAGAGGAGAGACCGCTCGCGGTAGGCTCGACGATCGGTTTTCTCCCCGGCCATTATACACCACCAGCTCAGGTGAGCCTTCCATTCCTTCCTGATCTTCATATGGAGATCGAGAGGGCATGGAAGAACACATACTCTGCCCGTATCCACCGAGATCAGCGGGCCAGTTTCGCTGATGTTGAGGGGATCGGAGAGCATGGGTACGTGTCAATGCCGCCCATTGACGAGACGTTCGCGAACTCTCTCGTGTCTGGGCGGGCAGCGACACTGAAAGCTCCAACCCTGCCATCCAAACCGCTGAAAACAATGGCTTGTTTGAATGGCAGAGCATACACGGCAGCAGGTCAGGCCGGTGCTGCACTGCACACCATGGCAGTGTTACAGGCGTACCAGGCCGACCTGCTGGGGGATCTCGACCAGGGGGCAGGTATGTCCCCTGAGGCGGTGGCTGAGCTGCGCTGCACCACAGATCTGGCTCTCCGGGCTACCTAGCAAACCGCTGCCGCGATCGGACGGTCAATGGCGGCGATGGTGGCCACGGAGAGGCATCTGTGGTTAGTCCATGGCCTGCCCCCTTCTCTGCATTCTGGGGCGACTAGAGTAATGCAGCTTGGTGCAGAGGTTGGTTTATAAGGACGTGGTAGGCCTCAATCAGGCCTCCGTGGTATTTCTGTCTTTTTGAGCAGGGTTAGGTCTTCTTTCGCTTCACTAAGAAGACGGGGTTTGTTTGCCCGACCCTGCCGTGCAGAACTGGCAAATGGATTAGGCCGCCAGTATAGGCTTTACTTACCTCGCTGAGCTACTGCTCGAGTGCAGGGTTGTAGCTGGTGGCTTTTAGGTCAAGCCCCACTCCCTTAGGTTGGGCAGAGATACATTTCTGTCACCCCTAGAGCCGCTGGCAGGCCCGCACCCTGGTAACCTCAGGGTGAGGTATGAGTATTCCCCTGTGATACAGGTAGGTCTGAGCACTTCACTCCCAGTTCTGTATTTTCCAACCTCGCACCACTATGGCTCGGGTCGATTATGAATTAAGCCTTTACTTCTTCTTTGGTTGAAGTATACTCCCCTGAAGCTAGAGCATTGCCCTGAGCTGACGCCAATGCATAAATGGTAGGCCCCTGACTAACTGGGGCTTCCGTTGAGGCAGAGTGGCGTATGTTGTACTCCCCTTGTTTTAAGGGAGCTAACTTTCTTGCAGAGAACACTGCCATGGGCGATGTGATTAGGCACCAGGATCCCGTAGGCGCTGTGTGAACAGCTTATCTGCCAACGGAAGCTGCGCCATTGAGTAGTAGGCCTCAGCAGGCCTCCTTGATTGGGCAGCCCCCAAGAGGGCGCTGGAGGACAGCTCACTTTACGTGGTTGGCCTTGGTGGTTCGGGCAGTTGACTCGCTGATGGGTAGTAGGCCTTAAACAGGCCTCCTCGGAGGTGAGTCCCAACATTGTGGGACATACCTTACAGCGCTACTGGCATCCCAATAGTAAAATATGCTTGTGGTATGGTTCCCAACAGTGTATGTTAGCAGAATATGACTTGCTATCAGCTACACTGCGTCAAAAGGGGTGTATACGGGAGAATTCAGACAATGAATACGCCCGCTAAATGTGCTGTTTGGCAGGGATCTTTGGAACTCTGTTATGCGTACCTGTAAATGCCCGCAAAGGCCCGAAAACAGGAACTTGTCTGACCACATGCTGTAAGTTGATGGCTTGGCTTTGAAAATGCAAATTTGTTTCGGGACTGGCAGCTCAAGATTGCCCCTATTCCCCTGCCCCCCTCATTAGTATTCAGGAAAGGTGGGCTGATAAGTGCTTTACATTGTGTCAATCTACAACAAAGACTGTAGACCCTGAAAAGCAGTTTGTATCTGGGTGTCCTCTGCTCTTCAAGATGGCTTGCAAAAGATCGCTGGAGTTTTACGGAGAGCAGAGTAGAGATGTTACTCCTTTACGTCAGGACAATGTGGCTATTCAAACTCCGAGTCCGAACGAAAACAGACTGGTGTATATGGTAAATGCAAGTTTGAAGAGGATATTTGAAAAGCTGGAGATGATGGACAAGAGGTTGGATAAGATGGAGGCAGACATCAATGAGCTCAAAGAGGCAAAAGAGGAGCCTGCTTCAAAGAAATTAAAGAGAGCTGGAAATAATTCTGTTGCGGTAAGTTATTTTCTGACCGTAACAAACATTTGGCCGCTTAACTTCGTGTGCTTTATTTATTAATGTATTTGAATTGAGCCCTCATACTATGTTGGATGTTTACAGGAAGCTGTACGGAGATTGCACAATGGGGAAAACAACATACACAAATATGACCCACAGACAAGGTATATCTTTAAAACTATTGTTTCATACCAGTCCTTTCTTCTAAATTATATTTTTAATCAACCTTCTTCAATTACTGCTCCACAGTCTATCCTCCCCCCACAACCTCGAGGTCACAACCTATCTTTATAATGGCGTCTCCATGGCTGTACTGGACGTAGATCCTGCTGTTGTTAAAGGTAAGTCACAAGAGAATGTCCCAAGGCTACAACTATTTAACTGTATAGATTAGTTAGTTATAAATAAACACATTCTCCCCCCTCACTATCTTCCTCTCTCTAGCATCCTGCAAGACGTATTTTGAAACTGTTAGAAGGGGTTACAGGATGGCCCAAGATGAGAACAAAGACAAGATGGAGGACAGCAGGATCATTGTGCGCATGAGACAAAGAAAATGAAGAGTAAGTGTAAATAAATATAAATCTCAGTAAAAGACTCAGCCTGGGAGAGGCTCCCATCCCAACCAATTTGATATTTTCAGTGGTTTAATTACTTTTTTCCCTCCTATTTTGCAGCTGCTGAGCAGCAGGACTGGCGTTCTCCAGACAAGAGGAAGATGCAGCTATCTGAAAGACTACAACAGTTGACCACATGTCTGAAGAGGAGGATGCTATCTTGGATGGAAAGTCGGTGTGGGTTGTTCGGCCTCCAACCCGTAGTACAGTTTTGTCTGTGCTGTGTGGGGTGCTACAAAAAAGACTGGAAGCAGACCAGAAGTACTTGGGAACTCATCATGCACGAGTTGGTGCAGATCGAGTCGCGGTGGAGACCACAGAAGCTGGCCTGTGAATTATTTTAGTATTACGCATCTAAATATTATTCTATAGTATAATTTGAATATTCTGTAGTTTTTTTATATATAGTATTATTTATATTATAAAGTATTATTTATAGATTGTATTATATATAATTCTATATAGTTTTCTATATATATATATATAGTCTTGACATTATAACCATGAACACCAATGATAATAAATATTAATAATGACTAATAATAAACCCAAATGAGGCCATAAACTGGACCAATAGTGTGGGGGTTTAGAGGAGGGACAAAGCATTGAGCAGCCAATCCTATGTAAGACCTCTGACCAATTGAAGGAGGCTTGTGCCTTGTGTCCCAAAGGTGTGAAATGCTAATATTCCCTTGCATTGACCCCGACCGGGGGATTATTCATCATGGTAACTGATGGCCTTTAGTGGCTCCCTGCTGTGCCCCAAACTTGGTACATATCCAGGAGTATTCGGGATTGTGTGACGGGACAGCAAACTCCCGTACACACACGTTTATTTGTGGAGTACACAGGAGTACTCAGGTGTTTTACATGCCCGATTACAGCTCTTTTCACGCAGTGCTAGTAGGCACCTTGTACTATCACCCGGACTCAGGGCTCATAGCTACCAGTGGTTATCAGGTAGTAGGCCACTCAGGCCTCCCGGAAGGTGAGCTCCACACATACTGTGGTTACCAGGTAGTAGGCCTCTCCAGGCCTCCCTGAAGGTGAGCTCCCCACATACTGTGGTTACCAGGTAGTAGGCTTCACAGGCCTCCCTGAAGGTGAATTCCCACATACGTTGGCTATCAGGTAAGTAGGCCTCTCTGGGCCTCCCTTAATGTGAGCTCCCAAATATTGTGGATGTCAGGTAGTAGGCCTCTATGGCCCCTCTGGCCTCCCTGGATGTGAGCTCCCAAATATTTTGGCTGTCAGGTAGTAGGCCTCACCAGGGTGAGTTTCCCACATGCTGTGGTGATCAGGGTTTAGGCCCTACTGGGTCGCCCTGAATGGAACGGTCAGGAGTTCCCACAGATTGTGGTGATCTGGTAGTAGGCTTCACCAGGCCTACTACCTAGTTAATCTAGTAAATTATTTAATCCACAGAACACTGCTGTTGTAATATAAAAACACTCCCCCAACAGCATATACTGTTTCTTTTGAGCCTAATTCCTAGTCAAATTAAAATTGTATAGTTGTATATATCACTTGTGATGGTATTTTGTATAGATATGGCCGGACGTGCAGTCTACCAATAACATTAGAGCGACAGCACTACGAACGCCCACAAGCGACTTCACAGTACAGAGCATAGCGACATACAGCGACAAAGTCGCTGGCGGTGTGAACGTAGCTTAAGTGTCTATGTACTGACGCCAGGTCAGGCCGTCCTGGTGGTATTTCGGGGTGAGTATGTTCCCCTGAATAGTGACTGGCTGGGATTCCTTTGGGTTCCCTAGCCGCATTCCCTAGAAGGGACCCCTTCTAATTGGAAGTTGTGGTTCCAGGCCCGGAGCCGGCCCAGGTAGACCCTCCATTTAACCATGTTTATGAGGGTTTTTTTGTGAGGCTGTAGCTTGGGCTATGACCGTAGGGAATGCTGTCACTGACAGCCCAGTGTGACCTAAGGCTGAGTGGTTCTAGCGTTTCATTTGAAGTTGCTGGTTCTGACAGTTGTCACTGCCCTTGGGCATGCACTCCCCTTAGCATGGCGGAGTGGGTATTTCGTTCCCCATAGCGTCGATGACGTATTGTTGAGTTCCCTTCGAAAGGGAACATCTCAGGTTACGACTGTAACCTATGTTCCCTGAGAACAGGGAACGAGACAATACGTCTCCCTTCCATGCCTCTGGGCTTGCCTTCCGTACAGTCCCTTCAGACGATAAGGTGATTTGTCATGTTGCAAGGTGCCCTTATATACTTCCAGGTCGCACGTTAATCATTACTCTAATGATTCACGGGCTGTCGCCAGTCAATGTGATTGACGTGATTTGATAGTGATTTCAGACACCTGTCACGCCTGAGGCATTCCCCATAGCGTCGATGACATATTGTCTCGTTTCCTGTTCTCAGGGAACATAGGTTACAGTCGTAACCTGAGATGTTTTTTTTAAGCCCTGGATCTGTTTGTTCTGTAATTGGTTTAGACCCAAACTGCTAGCAGATTTTTTTTATTTTCTATTCCTCTTACAAGGTTAACCAGGGCAAATGAAAAATAGTTCTAATAAATAAATAAAAATGTTCTATGTTTGCTATTCTCAACCAGCTATGACAAAATCAGACATGACAAATATGAAAAAGCCAATGCAGGTGTAGATTTAAAAGTATGCCCATCTTCCTACCTATATGAAATTCATTCTTTGGTCCTTCTTTGTAACAACTTGAAGTCCCCCTGTGGTGAAAATCAAGTTTTTACTGTTTATATGTGGTGTTTTTAATATACTTTAAAACAAACCATGTGTAAATTCAGCATGTGTAAAGTCGACAGCATTGCTGAGTATTTTCTCCTTAAAACTGCAGTGAACCAAAGACAGTCTCAAAAACACGGTTTGAAATCGCTGGTGTTTCTGACGTCACAAACTACCTTGTAACCAATCAGATCAACGCGTGATCGTCAACGAGTTGATCTCTGAACTGAGTGAATGAGTGGAGGCGGGGCTCATTTGCATATTCATAGAACCGCGTATACTAAATGAGGCAAGGGTGTCGAGTTCATGCAATTTTAAGGAATGAAGAAATTTATTTTTCAAGGAAAAAGGCTTTAATATGTCATTTTGGTGATCAAATGTGAGATTTAAGTGATACAATTAATGACTACTTTAAATTAGCTACGCTTTTAACCCATGCTGGCATATTGTAGCTTATATTATGTTTGAGACTGAGTCAGTTTAATGTTGATTAACTTCTGTTCAATGTTGCAATATTTTTCAATTATGAAACTAAGTCGAATCAGCTGTAAAACAGCTCTACAGAAAACAATGGTGTCATCGTCAATCTCAAACAGTTTAAGTCAGTGTAGTCAAATCGCTGATTTATTACTAATATTACTGAATATTAAACAGGCTACTAGTGATGCTCAACCGTGGCAAGCACTATTGATGAATAAACTTCTTCAGAAAGAAGCATGTGCTCTAGAGCAGATGAAACTGAATGAACTGGGAGTAAAGAAGGAACATAGGGACACTATGTACCCATCTGTCAAAGCGAGTGACAGAAAACATTTAGCTATTTAGCTAACTCATGTGTGCTGTCTGCAGGCCTGATTCAGACTTTGACGTTTAACTTCTCTAGAGACCACAGAGAGGCAGTCCTATTTTGGTTATCAGTCAATCGATTTCATGCTTTGCACAAATAACCAGTGTCTTCGAACAGTTTAATCCCCTTCGACCAAGAACTCCCCCCAGAAGTAATTAGATGGAACAACCCAACTATTCCGCAATTATCTCATCAGTTTAGTCTGGACGTGTCTGTGTGTGTGTGTGTGTGTGTGTGTGTGTGTGTGTGTGTGTGTGTGTGTGTGTGTGTGTGTGTGTGTGTGTGTGTGTGTGTGTCTGTGTGTGTGTGTCCATACCAGGGACTTTTTTACCAGGACATGTGATTCTTCTTCTGTCTATCAATGTCTGAGCCTTTCAATACCTGTAATAAAATCAGCCAATCTCTTTCTAAAGGTCCTCTCTCAAACATGGGCTCTATGCTTGAATTTTTCCTCCATTTCATTTCCTCTGTCTCCTTTCTCTCCCGGTCAGGCCTCTGGAGTCCTCGGCCTCAGTAATGTGTGGAATAAGATGGCTGTGGTGGAAGCTGGAGAGGTTTAGAGTAATTAGTTCATGGACTGAGAAACTCACCAGGGACCCAGAGGAAGTCAGCACAATCAAGATTTCACTGCAACACTTTTGATAGGAAAACTCATTCCTGTGCGGGCAGGGCATATACACACGAGTACTGTGTGATCAGCATTAGGAACGCTACTTTTAAAAGTGTATTATTGGAAGTTATTTTGGGGTATTTGTTACTTTTTAGCTTACACTGGAATTTAGAAACGAATGGAACTGATGTCACAATATCATGCAAACTGTAGCCTACATGTAAAAAATGTATATAAGCAATAAGTTATGACAACATATGTTTATACTAGCCCAGGCTCAACATGTATGTTTGCAAAACGCAAATCTATTATTTGTTCCTTACATGCATTAATACTAGTGATTATCCCTGGCCCTGCCGCTGCTGGATTGGTTAAGTGATGCAAACTCTAAAATATATTCGTTTACAAATCATACACAAGTGTTTTGAGGTCATAACGTAATTGTGCAAGGAGCCGCGTGAAAACAAGTCTTTATTAATCCATAATCTTCCCCTGTGTGTGAAAACGATTAAAAGTGTTTGCTATTTTACTGCCTCTAGTGTTGATGTGAAACTGCAGTGATATGTAGTATTGGTGCATTGGTACAAACATGTTGCCACAGGTAAGTTTTTCCAATGAGCCTGTTTTGTTTTTTTACATTGGTTCAACTCATAAAAATAAGTTAACTTATGTTTTTTTTATAAGTTATTAAAGATTCAACAAATAAAAATAAAAAAATTCAGTCTAGTATAATTTAAGTTGAAATGACTTAAACATCCAAGTTGATTGTACATACAAATTTAATGCAGCGACTATTTTTTCATGAAGGTATTTAATTGTAAATAAATAATTATATGATTATATTTATGATTTAGAAAGTTATGCAAGTATGTCAAAAAGCAAAATATACGATACTTACAATTTCATAAACGTAATTTGTACAATAAGGTCCCATTAGTTCTTTTAAGTTAATGTATTATCTAACAATAACTAAAAATTAGCACTATTGAACAGGATTTATTAATCTTAGAATTAACATTAGTTAATAAAAATACAACTTTTTGTTTTAGTTCATTGCTGGGGTCCATTAAATAATATTATGAATTATTTATGGATTAGCGATGCAACTTTTGATTTTAATAATGTTTTAGATTAAATTGCAACTTTTGATTTGAATAATGTATTAGATTAAATGAACATAGTATTTTTCATTGTTATGTTCACCCAAAAATTACTATTTTATAGGATAACAAAGTGCATGTTCATTATCGCAATATATCCTTTCACCGTATATCATATCGGACAAACTACAAAACTCACCGTGTGAGAAAGAGACGACAGATAACTATAACTAGCATCAAGACAGTATAAACCGTTTGCTAGCTCATGGTCACTTTCTGTTTTTGTCTTTTTATATTCTTCCATCAACATTTTCTTTGGTCTAATAGCCTATGCCATAATGACAGATGTGTTATTGAAATATGTATTTGCCACAAAACAAGAACACATACACCTGCTATTACCATTATTTTCCTGTTCTGAGAGTAAAAGCAACATTGACACGCATGCAAACTCTCTGTACATACAAAACAGATGTGAGACCTTCTCATTCAATCTTTCATGTTCCTGTTTGAATGGCTTTTTTTTTAATGGCAGTCTTTCTTTGTTCCTTTAGTATCCACACAATACCCGTCATGCATCACCATTTACCTCAACAGAATTCATATCCTTCAGATTAACAGAATGATTAGTTGCCTCGAAGTCGGGCCGATACTGTTTACTCCCCCCGTTATATTAAAAACTAGAAAGCATGAAATGAATGGAGAGACCAAGGGCAGATCAATCAGCACTGAATAAAACAGTTCCTAAAGCATCTGGGCCTTAAATGATTGAAAGCAAGAAAATAATTCATTACAGGCCAGCAGCCTTGAGCTCTTTAGGGCATGGAAATGAGCCCGGAGTGTCTCCGACTTAAACAAGCCTCGTGGAGGAACCGGAAGACAGAAGAAAAGAATAGAGGACAGCGCCATGTTATGCTAATACAGAAACCGAATATTCTCGGGCCAGCAGCATTTGTCCAAATTTCAATCTTAACCATTCTATTTCATCAGAGACGATCTTAAAACAGGGCTTTAAGTGTAAAATATCGAATTTGTCCTTTAAAAGTGCTGTATACATGAAGGTGACTTGACTTGTTTAACAACAATCAGCTGACCAAACTTATAGTAGACAAAACTCCAAAAACTGTGAGTAGTGAAAATTAGGACATTTATATTGCAAATACTGTACGTCTATCTCTCACAGCTCTTTTACTCTCTGTAAAATATGTATTCTAACCTTACTGAGGTCTATAGATAGAATAATATGACAATTGACAGTAGGGTGATGCAGGGATGACATCAAAACTAGGAAAGAAGACATTCTAATTCGCCTCTGGGTTTTATAATGGGGTTTTTCAATTTCAAGCTTATGGTAAACATAACTTGATGATAATTTGGCATTTTGTTCCACAGCGTAAACTGCACACACTCGCACCCCAAAGTGTCTTATCTTGTAACTAAACTGCTTCAAAATGTGTGTTTTCTGTATGGGTGTGTGCAACAAGAAAGGGGACTTGATTAATTGCTGATTAGTCACACTAAATGAACACGTTTAAATGCATGAGGTCCAAATCTAGCATTTCACATGAGAGGAGAAAAGATGCCAGCCACAAATATCCCTTCATTGATTCTGACGGAGATTTTATTTTATTTTTTGGTAATTTCTTCATCCATCCTTTGAAAGGTTCAGGAAGGAGTACACTGTAAACCAGTTGGCAAAAAGTTGGCAAAAAAAAATGCAATCAGTTAATTTTTTTTAAGTTAAGAAATTCAAAGTTTAAGTAAGCAGAACATTATATAACATTTCATTTTAGCATTTACTCTAGCCCTTTGAGAGTCATGGCAAAACATGCTGGGAAATAGAAATCCCAACCCCAGTTTCAGTTAAATTTAAATTAGTCTAAATTAAAAGAATCAAGTTCATAAAACTCAAAACAATGAAACAATTCAGATTACTTGAAATGTGTCAGTTTTGTGAACATAAAAGAAGAATAAGGTTTGAAATATTCATTAAAATTGATTTGTTTGAACTAATTTGTTTAATTTAAGTTGGCTCTACTCAAACTAAGTAATTATTTTGAGTGTTAGGGTTTACAGTGCCCTGTTCTGTAGATGCATGAGACTCATGTCACACCATGTATATCAGCTTCAGGGCAATGTAATGCATATAATGCATGTCTATTAACAATGCATGAAGCAAAACTCTTGCACATGCAGACAAATTAACTTTTTTTTTTTTTTTTTGCCACTGCAAACTTTTGCACTGGAGAAAAAATGTCCTGAAGTGACTGAAGTCACATGATCTCCTGCTTTTGCATTACAGTCAGCAGCATTAAGCTCTTTTTGATGCATGTATCAGCTCCCAGGGCTCAGTTTGATTACTTCCATGTACCTTTCACCCAGAAACAATATGGATGTTCAATATAATTTAGGTTGCTGATATTTAAAAATCCCTGACTGTTCTGTCAACAAAGCACACAGGGGTATGAATGTGCATCTCAATAAAAGGTCTTTGAGCGGTGAGCACAAACTTATAATTCACCGGAGCGTTGCTGAGCCCTTATCTTGCACTTCTGCTATTGCCAGACGAGGCTTTTCGAGCCGGCCGGTACGTCCTCGAAAAATAATGCAGCCTTTAATTGTTTCCGGAGGCAAGAAGCGACCCCACTGTGACCTCTGATGAGAAAAAATGCCTCTGAGTTGCAAATTCATCCAGCTGGCCTTTAATACATTTTGTTTCTTCAACCAGATAGGACTGATTAATATGTAAAGGCTGAAACATCAATAAAAGAACTGCGGAGATTTGTATGCAATTACAGAGAGCCATTTTAACCATTAACTCGTGATAACGTGATGATGGTTCATGATTAAATAAACAGTGAAACAAACAAATGGGGCACAAACGTTTCACGCCATTAGGCAAACTCATTGGAAATATGTGAGCCGTGCACGGCGGTTTGATACCAGGAGAGCGGCATGAGTGTTGGTATTTATAGATGTAATGGTAAATAAATATGTTAGTTCAAAGTCCATGAGGCTTGAAAAATCCGAAAACGCTATGAAAAATTAATCTACTGCACGTATAGGCATGGGTTACCTTGACAAAGCATACATTTTTTTTAATAAATACATGTATTTAAAGATGAAGCGTGTAATTTGTTTCATGTTAAAATGTTTTTTATCACAGATTAATATAAAAGACCAACCAATGGCGTGAGTTTGGGGGCGGGACTATCTGTTTGCCAAGCCAATGGCAGATGACGGAAGGTCCAATGATATATAAGAGGAGGGGTCAAGGTTTTGAATTCAATTATTTTATTATTTTAAAGGAGACTATTAATGCTCATCATAGAAGGGGTGTATTCAAGATGAACTTTATTTCTGAATAAATCAATAGAACAAAAAAAAACAAAAAACACAGCATCACATCATCGGCCAGGGAGTGTTCGGTAAACTTGTTTGAAAGCAACCATTATTTTTCCAGTTCCACACATACTTCAGCTTTAAATAAATGAAATGACCAAGTCCAAATTCCCTCCGAGATGCATTCGAAAAAATTAAAATCGTCCGCCAAATCTGGCCAAAGGTAATTCACCTGGTTGTTCTGGAATCATATTTATTCCTCTTAAACTGAACTACGTTAGAATGCGAGTGTGTTCTGCTCAATCACAGATGTTACAGTTGTATATGGCACAAAAATAATATGTGCCATTCACATCCATTTTGCAGACGCTTTTCTGTATCCTAGTGCAACGCAACAGCAACTCGATCAAGATGCATTAAATAAATGCAGTGTGTGTGTTAGTTCGCCACCTATACTAAGTTTCTTGCCGGTCTGAGGATCTTGTCCTCAAAACGTCTGTCTCGCGTTGTTCTACCCAACTATAATTACAGACCACAGCCAGAAATTGTGCTGTGAGACGAGCGGCGCGCACAGATACCCCTGTATGTGTCTGTCAGCAGGCCTGCTGTAGCTCCATCCAAAAGCTGTTTTTTCATCCATAATAGAGGGTGAATCAAAGTGCTCTCCTCTCCAAACTCAGCACCCATTACACAATGTAACTCCTGCTGCAAACCCTTTTATCCCACTCCTTTGCTCTCCTATACTTTCCTCTGCGTTTGATCTCTGTGATACTGCTAATTAGGGCATGGTCCTGGCAGGCATATGGCTCGCACACTAAAGACAAACACAGCGGCAAAATATGAAGAGCCTTCACATTTCATTCCACGACTAAACAATACACACACACACACACACACACACACACAATCACGCAAGTCAGCAAAGATGAATCGCAAACGCCGCCCACATTTGCAACCGTGCCCTGAATCTGTTTTCCTTGAACAAGGAAAAAGCAAATCAGCAACTAATCTTTGAGCACAATAAAGCTGTTAGCGTTGGCATGTTGTGGACGTCTGAAATCAGGAGGCAAAGTTTGTTTTTTATTAAATAAATAATTACTTTTGTGATGGTGAAAATAGTGTGAATGTGTGTAGTGTGCATGTAATCCGGTGTTCTGAAACATTCGGTTGCACTGGGCAGATCATTCGTGAATATTCATGAGTGTCTAATATTGTGTTAAAGTCACTCAAATTAATGCATCAAAGACAGTTTTTTAGACTGGTGTCGAAATAAGCGTTGAACAAAGTTAAGTTTAGATTACATGTTCATCTATATGCACATCACTCTATACTGGTGTCTTGTGCTGTGTTTTATTTAATGACGAAAGTCAGTATTTTGCCGGTGTCATTAAGATACGCTCCAAGTAAATGTTTTGTTATATACTTCTGTTTAGCTTGAGAGCTTAAACTGTGTCGTTTGATAACTTTGCCAAAATGTATCTAATAAAGTTTCTGTTGTGATTCTTGTGTGTCATTCCTTAATCACTTGCTCAGTTGGCAAAGCTTTTCAAACGAGCTTTAGTATTAAAACACAAAGGGAACTACTAATGTTTTAACAAGCATAAACAGGAGTATTTGCGGATGCAAATAAAACTTAAAACTTGTCTGCTTTGTCTGGTGTACAGGGATATTGATTGACTCAAGCCAAGCACAATGTCATCTAGGATTTCTATGGTAAAGATTCAAGGTTATATTATGAAATATGTAAGGAATAATTGACGACAGGTCATTGAATTATTAGAAAAATAATGCACACCCGAGGTGGTTATTATTCCGCTTATCCTACTGTTACCACACCTCAAAACAACAATCAGATGATGTATCTCAAGACGTTTTTCAGGTTTGTGTCCTTAAAACTCTCTTGTGTAGGACTAATTTCTTACACACCTCATCCCAAGTTTCTGTTGCTTGAGACTTGAGCCACTGATAGCAGTCTAATGCAGTTGTTAATGCAGTTGTTAATGCAGTAATTAAAGAGAAAGAGAGAGAAATTGAGAGAGAGAGTGTGTGTGTGTGTGTGTGTGTGTGTGTGTGTGTGTGTGTGTGTGTGTGTGTGTGTGTGTGTGTGTGTGTGTGTGTGTGTGTGTGTAAATTACCTAGCAAAATAATAATAGCAAAACAACATTTGTCTGCACCTCGCTAGTGAGAAACATCATGTTGCTTTAAAGTTACTAAACTATTTTACTGATAAAATTATCAGTCAGAGCAGCGCCGACAACACGCGAGTGTGTGTCCGTACTGTGTGTGTGTGCATTTGAGTGGGAGAGAGAGCGCTTTTCCATAATAACTAATAAATGCAGAATACATAATAAAACGTAATTAAAAAAAAAACATAAAAAAAAAACGTGGCCATAATTAGTATTTTTTATCCAATTTTTTACTATATTTCTTTGCTCGATCAGAGTTGTTGTGGGTTTTAGTTCTGTGGGCTGTAAAGACCTGTGAAATTACGGAAATCATTCGGCGAAGTGATATGAAGCTGTAATTCGGTCAAGACCTGGAACTACTTTAAGCGGACGTTTCCCTGAAAATAACTGCATACTTTAGAACGTCTGTCAACCAATCAGAATCAAGCATTCAACGACCCCGTAGTATAACTCAAGGGTGTAACCCATCAGCCGAAACTGAAGCCTCGCGGGAGCCGCCATTGTAGCAGAACTTCACCTGCTGTTAGCATTACATTGACTCCCATTCATTTTGGCGTCACTTTGACAGCGAATAACTTTACATCTGAGGCGTCCAAAGACTTCATTTGTCCATTATTTATTGCTAAAGAAACACGACAATGTATAAAAGGCTCCATTACTTTGTATCTTACGTTATGGCCACGTAGAAGCCGTTTTTGTATAAATAGGCATAACCACGCGACTCTCTGTCGCACAGTAGAGAAATTACCGTATAGACAGGAGGAGAAGCTCACATGCAATCTTTTACTGTCAATGTCGGGGGGACATAGAAGCATAAAGTCAAGGAGAAGCCCATAGATAGAGAGTCCATAAAAGCAACAGGACAGCGTGTTTGAGGAATTAGATGATTCAGATTTGTCTTGGCACAGCTACTAGAAGATTTACAGATGTCAGACTCAGTTTGAGCCTGCAGTCGCTCAGCCATCAGGAAGTGAGTGCTTCTAATCGGGCTTCAGATTTCTCCGTTGAAATCAAGGGGTTCGCTGTGTCCATTTCTTTTACTGTCTGTGGTATAACTTGGTCATTCCCTATAAAACATGAATTAATTCACAGAAAATGTTCTCATATTTGTAATATTTTTATATATAACGTGAAATTCAAGTCTGCCTATTAGAAGTGCTTCTGCAAACTAGGATTTTGGATTAATTACATAATTATCATGCATTTAGCAAACATTTGTAGAAATACCCCACTGTTTTTTTTTTTTTTTTTTTACTGTAAATTTGGATATACTGTTCTCACAAGTATGTGCACTTTAGGTGAAACCAGACACTTGTTCAATCCCATGATGCACACAGTGAAAAGAAAAAATCCAGTTTTTAATGTATGAATGTTTGTATTTTCAATTGCTTCAAAATGAATGAATGATTTTTTTGCTTACCCCAGAGGTTTGCTGGTAAGCTAGACTCACTGCAGTGTGCCATCAGAGTTTTCTGACTGACAAGTACTAGTGTGTTTTGTGTTTCTTCTTTCTCTATCAGTTTGCTATGCGGTATTTCGGCTTTGCCAAAGCTTTGGCCTCGGGCCATGGCACGCACAGAAATGTGTTTCTAACTATAGTTAAGCCTGAGCCAGATCCAGTCCAGGCACACACTGGTTTAAATAAACCTTAAGGGCACAGATTCAGGAGTTGTTCAAAAAGCTCTGGGCTTTCCTAGGACAGGTACACTAACACTGAAGCCAGACACACATGCGAGGCGGTGGACACGATGAGCCGGCGCTGACAGCCTAATGTTGTACTGACAATTATTTTCTCATCTACATTTTCTTGCCTCAATCACTGCCTTGTGTAAAAATAAATAAATAAATAATAAATACAAATTCCCCAGCTTGTATCCATAATATTGAAATCAGTGTTAGTATCACTGAGATACTATTATAGTTTTTATTAATATTTTTCATTCGTTTTTTTTTTTTTTCCGTTTTCATTTCATTTTTACTAAAAGGTTTTAGTTATGTTGTTGTGTTTTGCCATTTTTATGAGCTTTTATACGTATGTCTGTATAGTGTTTTTATTCATTTTTATTTCAACTTTAGATTTATAGTACATCAAATTAAACTAAATGAAAAATTTTGCTTTGCAAATAGAAGAAAAAACATGTTTTATATTTTATTTTATTTCTGTTAACATTCATTTTATTTCAAGTAGTGATTTTTTTATTGTTTTAGTTTTATTTAATTATATAACCCTGATTAAAATCTTAAAACAATAAAACCAATATATGCCACTTCAAACATCTATTGAGTTGGGATGGTGTAATGGGATCCACTGGAGGCAAGTTTGAAGTGCAGGTTGTTTATAAATATAACAAGATCAAAACAAAAACATGACGTGGTATGAACTCAAAAACACGAACATGACGCTTAACAACAGTGGTTACATGGGAAACAAAACTTGACAAAGCCACATGGCAAACATGAGGGCTTAAATACACAGACTAATGACAAGACAAGGGACACCTGTGAACAATGAACAGATGATTAACCAATGACAAGACACATGGCAGGATCACATGACATACATGGAACATGACATGAACAAACCACAACGGGATGGATGGATTGATTGATAGATAGATATACAGATAGATAGATAGGTAGATAGGTAGATAGATAGATAGATAGATAGATAGATAGATAGATAGATAGATAGATAGATAGACAGACAGACAGACAGACAGACAGACAGATAGATAGATAGATAGATAGATAGATAGATAGATAGATAGATAGATAGATAGATAGATAGATAGATAGATGCTTGAAGTTATACAGTTATTGAAATGGATCTGTATATACAGTAAGCCTATAGATCAGGGATTGATGTATAGTGATGTCATCCACTTGCATGTGTCATCTGGGAATAAATCACACCGTGAATATCTGAATGGTTATAACGTGGAGACAAATCAGATTTATACATTCATCAGAATCAGAATCAGAATCAATTTTATTGCCAAGTAATGTTGTGCAATACAAGGAATTTGCTTTGGTAATAAGGTGTTACCGAGGCTGCTATAATCAGCGCCAACTTGAGAAAAATACAGCATGACATGAGGAGAGGTGAGGAGAAAAAAAGGCGACCCCCAGACTATGCTCATGTATGCAACAGTTTGGGAACAGGAAAAAACACCTCAGCAACATTAGCACATAAACAGTACACTCTACAAACAAGACATTGCAACACGGTTGGGATTGGGGGATGGAGTTAGTCCAGCCCAGGCAAGCAGCATCCGGTCCTGCAGCCATTATGGCGCTGGTCACAGACCCGCCTGTCAGACTGGGGGTACGAAGCGGCGAAGGCGTGGGATGGGGTGTGGGGCAGGTGCATATCTGTGTATGTGTAAGTTTATGTGTGTGTAGGCCTGGAGAGAGTCGCTAAGCCAGCCCCATAATCTAGGAGCCTCAGTCCGCAGGACTGTCATAGCGATACACAGCAAGTTGCCATGGAGACAACCTTGATCATGTCCCAGGCAGAGTCAACAATCACCAGGTGTCTGAGGAGTCTGGGAAGGAACGCAAGAGCGGCTCACTGCAGTGCTCTTCCGGGAGAGCTGTTGTTCCAGCAGCGGCCTTGGTCAAGGCCAGTGCTGATTGGGGGGTGCCGAAACAGATAGGATTGGGATTGTTTGGTCTTGGGGCGAATAGCCGCATTCAATTTATACAGGCAATTCTCCTGGTCCATTTTGGTCTCTGAAACGATCCATTTGCCTTAGCAAAGCTGTGAGCTTCTCCATGATGTTATCCATATTGTGGTTCATAGACCCAGTCTGAGTGCTGACAGCTCTGCCCACCGCTTCAATCATGACGGGTAGCCTTGCGGGGCTTTTGACAGCTGTCACCGTCTGCTCAGTTCCTCGATAAACCAGGTCAATGCCTAATCCAATCAGCAGAACACCTGTTATCATGGTGCCGAATAGGTAGATATCTTCAATGTCCTCCACGGAAAGAGCCGCCAGTCACACTACCCGCCACCTCTCCCACGCGTCCATCGTGTAGCCAGCTGCGAACGTCCCGGCAGGGCAGTCAGGTTCCCCCGAACCCAAGCTTCTCGTCGAGAAGATGGTGTAAATTGCGTTGAGAGACCAGTTGATCAAATCCATAATTTCTTGGTTTTGAAATCCAAAATTCATGACATGAGCGAATCCATTGATTGATCACTTCTACTCTCTCATGTCTCATTCTCCGCTGTTTCACTAAAGCGGCTCGCGCTGCTCCTCAGTAATTGGTTGCATGCAATGAATTTGTTCTAGCAAAAGTCCAGCGCTGAGATCAGGAATCACTTCAACACCGGAACTCCTGGACTCACCATGAGACATCCCTGTGATAGATATGCTGTCGATATATCAACTGGAGATGTGAACATCAGGCAATTCAACTCATCGCTGGGTTTAAAGCCGCACGCTGGATTCAGCATCAGTGTGTGTGTGTGTGTGTGTTAAACCTCTCTAACAAACGCTAATCTGTGAATTCGCGAAGATCAGCGGTTCTCCAGCAGAACTTCAGACACACACACATGAATATGGCAGAGAACCTGAAGAGCCTCCAAAAGCCCCCGATTAAGAGGAAACCACACACTTCTGCGATGATGCGTTTCCTGTTCACTCTGAATGAACCTCGCTTGATTTCCTGTGCTCACAATCTTCCTTTTTTCTCTCGATGAATAATGTTTGTTTCTGTCCCCCGACAGCACATCCATGTAAGCCATACATCTTTAATGTGGCAGAAGATAGATGACTCCAGGAAATATCCGAGTAGAAGCATGATCCGGCTGCTGCACTGCTGAGAATGCATTCATTTAAAATATATAAGCATATATATACATATTTAACCCTCGAATGCACACTGCTGCCTAAGGGAAACAAATAAACCCATTGTTTTCACAAGGACATCCTGCATATTAAGCAATACAATGGTTAATAATGAAGACATTACTTTTAGAAAAGCAATTAAAAGCGTTGTGAACGTTTTAAAATATGTGAGGATGTATATTTTTTGAGCTGCCCGTGCACTAAACGCCATTCACGTTTTGAGTGAGTAAATTTAAAATATTTACAAGTTATGAGGATAAAAGCTGTTCGTTTGAACTTTCTATTCATCGACGAATCCACCAAAATATGAAGCAGCAGCATAACTGTTTTCAACACTGATGATAATCATAAATGTTTCTTGAGCTTCAAATCATCATATTATAGTGTTCCCTTTCGAGGGAACTCAACACTGCGTCGAGAATCGACTCTTTGGGGGACGTTCCCTTAGCGTGCGTCTCTGAAGTATGAATGAAACTATTCCAATCCTGATTGGTGTTGCGTCATGACGTAACATGTGATGGCACAACCGGATGCATAAAAGCGACGCCGGCACACACACACACACTAGCTTTTCGCTCTTCAGCAAGCGCTCTATGTTACGACTGTCTGTCTTATTTGGTGTTGCTTGTCTATCCCTCAATATATATATATTATGGCCAGCCAGCAGTTCAGAATGTGTGTGCACCCCTGTCCTCGTTTTATTACGGATGGAGACACGCATGTTTTGTGTGTGAACTGGTTGGGAGCGCAGCACGCCCAGGCAGCTCTCGAGGGAGCTGCCTGCGTACATTGTGAAGCACTACCCATGAGGGTGCCGCGCTCCCGGCTGGCGTGCTTTGATGAGCTCGGTCAGGCTGGCGTTCCCCGCGGTTCTGGTCCCGCGTCTGTTGAGGCGGCGCGGCGACTCAGATCGTGGGGTTCGCAGCGGGATCTTGCAGATGAGAATGAGACTGCTGCGGCACTTTCTCATTCTTCATCTGAAGATCCCGAAGCCCCTGTGAGTGGTGCAGAAGCCCGCGCTGCGGCTTCTTCTGCCCACGACCAGGTCCCAGTGCTTGAGCTCTCTGCTTCCGAGGAGGCAGAGGTGATCAGCATCGAGGATGACCGTGAGTCGAGCGCGCCAGTTCACGGCCAGGCTTATGAGGAGCTGGTGGAGGTTGTGACTCGTGCCGTGGCCAGACTTAACATCAGCTGGCCACAAGATGAGCAGGGAACGCAAGTCGTAAGCAAGTTAGACAAGCGTTTCCTGCGGCACAGGTCACAGCCTCAGCGCCGGGGTTTGCCGTTTTTCCCCGATCTCCACAAAGAGATTTCGAGATTGTGGGATAAACCGCATTCGTGCCGTGTCTCCCATCCATCTGTTGTCGATTATAGCAATGTTGTGGGGGCACGGGATATGGGTTATGGGAAGATGCCTAAAGTCGAAGAAGCTCTAGCCGGTTATCTATCTCCTGAGTCGGCATCTTCCCTTAAAACCCCGGCGCTGCCTAGTAAGCCCTGCAGAGATACATCTGCTTTAATAGGCAGGGCTTACATGGCTGCAGGTCGGGCTGGTTCATGTCTGCACTCTATGGTTATCTTGCAGGCATACCAGGCCGACCTCCTGATAGATTTGGACGAGGGGGAGGGGCCAACTCCTGAAGATATTGCGGAGTTGCGCAAAGCCACAGATTTGTCTCTCCGGGCCACTAAAGACACGGCCCGTGCTATTGGCCGCTCTATGGCAGCTATGGTGGCCACGGAGAGGCATCTGTGGCTCATTATCAGGTTTAAAGGAAAAAGATAAATCTGTTTTGCTGGATGCGCCGCTTTCGCCTTCTGGCCTGTTCGGCGACGCTGTTACATCGGTCGTCGAAAGGTTTCAGGAGGCGAAGAAGCAATCTGCGGCGTTTCAGCAGTTCCTCCCCCGAAAATCGAAGTCCAAATCGAGTAGGGTGGGGCAAGAACATCAGCCCCAGCCATCAACCAGCTCCTCACACCGGGCAGAGCAAAGGGAGAGCGTTTCCTCTAGAGCCCCTCCTCCGGGAGCTTGGCAACGGAGGAAACGCTCCCAGCAGAAGCCCCCCAGCCAGAAGGGCGATTTAAGGGATGTCCTTCAGGCTAGGAGGGCTTCAGGAAAGAGGTCCTAGCCAGAGTGGTGGGACCCTGAGGGCTGTCCCCTCCATTGTAGAACAACCGAGGTTGTTCTCACAGCGGAGCCCTCAAGGAAACGATGTGAGTTGCCCGCCGTCGGTGACGCTTCGGGCCGCATCATATTCCAGCGAACGCACTGTGAGTCGTTTTTCTCGAAAAATAAAAAACGAGCATCAGTTATGGTCACGAAAACCGTATCGAGAAGGGTGCTCGAAAAACACCAGAGGCCAGTCTCGAGAGGCTGGTTCCCTTAGTAGATTTTGTAGAGGCATGGTATAATCTTCCCAACATATCTGCATGGGTCCTGCATATAATAAAGTCAGGGTACAGACTGCAGTTCGGGCACCCCCCCCCCCCCCCCCCCCCCTTGGTTCCTGTCCCAAGGGCCAGTGTTAGGAGCGTCATGTCGCCGGAAAACCGTTTCGACAGACGCCTCCCTCACTGGCTGGGGCGCGGCCATGGACGGCCGCTTTGCCAGGGGTCTGTGGCAGGACCATCATCATTTTTGGCACATAAATTGTCTAGAGATGTTGGCTTTGTTTCAGGGCTCTGAGGAGCTTCCTTCCAGACATCAAGGGTTACCCTTATCGCTCTGCTTCCGGCAGTCCTGGAGAGGGTCCGTCAGGAGGGCATCAGTCTACTTCTGGTTGCCCCAATGTGGCCGACCCGAGTATGGTTTTCAGACATAATTTCGCTCCTGATAGCTCAGCCATGGCAGATTCCTCTGAGGAGGATCTATTGTTTCAGGTGAAGGGCACAATCTTCCACCCTCACCCAGAGCTGTGGAAACTGTGGGCCTGGCCTCTGATGGGGTTCAGAACCTAAACGCTGGTCTATCAGCCGGGGTGGTTGAAACCATACTTAGCTCTAGGGCTCCGTCTACTAGGAGATTATATGGCCTAAAGTGGAATGTTTTCGTCACTTGGTGTAGAGAACATAATTTAGACCCAGTTAACTGCCTGGTGGCTTCAGTTCTGGAGTTTCTTCAAGATCGTTTCTCTGCGGGTCTCTCCCCTTCCACGCTTAAGATGTACGTGGCTGCCATTGCGGCTTTCCACGCGCCATTAAGTGATGGGCCTCTGGGGAGGCACCAGCTGGTCATTCTTTTTCTCCGTGGTACTTGGAGGATGAGACCGACAACCAGGTCCAGGGTTCCTGCCTGGGACCTGGCAGTGGTTCTGGAAGGGTTATCCCTGGCCCCCTTCGAACCTCTTCAGTCGGCTTCGCCTAAAGATCTTACCTACAAATTGGTCTTTCTCTTAGCCATCACCTCTCTTAAGAGGGTGGGAGATCTCCAAGCCCTGGCAGTGACACCAGCTTGCTTGGAGATTGCCCCTGGCATGGTTAAGGCCTTTTTGCACCCGAGACCGGGCTATGTGCCTAAAGTGCCTGCTAATACGGCTAGGTCTACGACCCTTCAGGCTTTCCATCCTCCACCTTATGTGTCGGCAGAAGAAGAGAAGCTTCATTTGCTCTGCCCCGTCAGAGCTTTGAGTATTTATCTCGAGAGGTCCTCTTCTTGGAGGAGGTCGGAGCAACTGTTAGTGTGTTTTGGGTCACCTAGGAGAGGGCTCCCGGCATCCAAGCAAACCATTAGTAATTGGATTGTGCAGGCTATTGCCTTGGCTTATGAGGTGCGCAATTTGCCTTCACCTCTGGCCATAAGGGCTCATTCTACTAGAAGCATGGCGTCCTCTAGGGCCCTCCTCTCGGGAGTTCCCCTCCAGGAGATCTGTGAGGCAGCCGGTTGGGCTACCCCACACACTTTTATTAGGTTATATAGTCTGCACCTCCCCAGTACGCCTGGCCCACGTGTGCTCTCGTCCTGCTGAGTGCCTGAATCAGTTTCACTCCTGGGCAGGCCTGTTTTCGGTGCGTGGCCTAGTGGGCATTCGTTCCCCAAAGAGTCGATTCTCAACGCAGTGTTGAGTTCCCTCGAAAGGGAACGTCTCGGGTTATGACTATAACCCTTGTTCCCTGAGAAGGGAACGAGACACCGCGTCGTCCTGCCACGCCCCTCTGGGCCTGAGAGCGTCTTGCTTCATCGCTAGGCTAGTGTGTGTGTGTGCCGGCGTCGCTTTTATGCATCCGGTTATGCCGTAACATGTTATGTCATGACGCAACACCAATCAGGATTGGAATAGTTTCATTTATACTTCAGAGACGCAAGCTAAGGGAGCGTCCCTCAAAGAGTCGATTCTCGACGCAGTTTCTCGTTCCCTTCTCAGGGAACAAGGGTTATAGTCATAACCCGAGACGATTTCTGAAGGATCATGTGACACTGAAGACTGGAGTAATGATGCTGAAAATTCAGATTTGATCACAGGAATAAATTACACTTCACTATATATTCACTTAGAAAACTTTTTAAAATTGTAATAATATTGTAATTACATTAGAATTCACTTTTATTATATCATTATTAAAGTAATCTGTGATACAAAAAGACAACAAAAAAAATACACAAACTGTATTTGAAGCCAGCAGAATGTGTGTTTCAGAGAGAGAAAGCCTGCAGAAAGTGTTTCAGAGAGAGAAAGCCTGCAGAAAGTGTGTTTCAGAGAGAGAAAGCCTAGAGAGAAAGTGTGTTTCTGAGAGAGAAAGCCTGCAAAAAGTGTGTTTCAGAGAGAGAAAGCTAGCAGAAAGTGTGTTTCAGAGAGAGAAAGCCTGCAGAATGTGTGTTTCAGAGAGAGAAAGCCTGCAGAAAGTGTGTTTCAGAGAGAGAAAGCCTGCAGAATGTGTGTTTCAGAGAGAGAAAGCCTGCAGAAAGTGTGTTTCAGAGAGAGAAAGCCTGCAGAAAGTGTGTTTCAGAGAGAGAAAGCCTGCAGAAAGTGTGTTTCAGAGAGAGAAAGCCTGCAGAAAGTGTGTTTCAGAGAGAGAAAGCCTGCAGAAAGTGTGTTTCAGAGAGAGAAAGCCTGCAGAAAGTGTGTTTCAGAGAGAGAAAGCCTGGAGAATGTGTGTTTCAGAGAGAGAAAGCCTGCAGAATGTGTTTCAGAGAGAGAAAGCCTGCAGAAAGTGTGTTTCAGAGAGAGAAAGCCTGCAGAAAGTGTGTTTCAGAGAGAGAAAGCCTGCAGAAAGTGTGTTTCAGAGAGAGAAAGCCTGCAGAAAGTGTGTTTCAGAGAGAGAAAGCCTGCAGAATGTGTGTTTCAGAGAGAGAAAGCCTGCAGAATGTGTTTCAGAGAGAGAAAGCCTGCAGAAAGTGTGTTTCAGAGAGAGAA
Organism: Siphateles boraxobius; assembly: GCF_051911475.1. Taxonomy (NCBI): domain Eukaryota; kingdom Metazoa; phylum Chordata; class Actinopteri; order Cypriniformes; family Leuciscidae; genus Siphateles; species Siphateles boraxobius. The sequence goes on along the minus strand of NW_027508808.1, from coordinate 1,364,685 downwards.
AGCCTGCAGAAAGTGTGTTTCAGAGAGAGAAAGCCTGCAGAATGTGTGTTTCAGAGAGAGAAAGCCTGCAGAATGTGTGTTTCAGAGAGAGAAAGCCTGCAGAAAGTGTGTTTCAGAGAGAGAAAGCCTGCAGAATGTGTGTTTCAGAGAGAGAAAGCCTGCAGAAAGTGTGTTTCAGAGAGAGAAAGCCTGCAGAAAGTGTGTTTCAGAGAGAGAAAGCCTGCAGAATGTGTGTTTCAGAGAGAGAAAGCCTGCAGAAAGTGTGTTTCAGAGAGAGAAAGCCTGCAGAAAGTGTGTTTCAGAGAGAGAAAGCCTGCAGAAAGTGTGTTTCAGAGAGAGAAAGCCTGCAGAAAGTGTTTCAGAGAGAGAAAGCCTGGAGAATGTGTGTTTCAGAGAGAGAAAGCCTGCAAAAAGTGTGTTTCAGAGAGAGAAAGCCAGCAGAAAGTGTGTTTCAGAGAGAGAAAGCCTGCAGAAAGTGTGTTTCAGAGAGAGAAAGCCTGCAGAAAGTGTGTTTCAGAGAGCGAAAGCCTGCAGAAAGTGTGTTTCAGAGAGAGAAAGCCTGCAGAAAGTGTGTTTCAGAGAGAGAAAGCCTGCAGAAAGTGTGTTTCAGAGAGAGAAAGCCTGCAGAAAGTGTGTTTCAGAGAGAGAAAGCCTGCAGAAAGTGTGTTTCAGAGAGAGAAAGCCTGCAGAAAGTGTGTTTCAGAGAGAGAAAGCCTGCAGAATGTGTGTTTCAGAGAGAGAAAGCCTGCAGAAAGTGTGTTTCAGAGAGCGAAAGCCTGCAGAATGTGTGTTTCAGAGAGAGAAAGCCTGCAGAATGTGTGTTTCAGAGAGAGAAAGCCTGCAGAATGTGTGTTTCAGAGAGAGAAAGCCTGCAGAAAGTGTGTTTCAGAGAGAGAAAGCCTGCAGAATGTGTGTTTCAGAGAGAGAAAGCCTGCAGAAAGTGTGTTTCAGAGAGCGAAAGCCTGCAGAAAGTGTGTTTCAGAGAGAGAAAGCCTGCAGAAAGTGTGTTTCAGAGAGAGAAAGCCTGGAGAATGTGTGTTTCAGAGAGAGAAAGCCTGCAGAAAGTGTGTTTCAGAGAGAGAAAGCCTGCAGAAACGTGTCATGTGATTTCGGCCCCGACTGGGGATCACTTTTTAGGCATTCAGGCATTAATTTCAGGCACTCGGTTCAGAACCTGTTCACAGCATTCACATGATGCTTGAGGATTTAGGCTCAATCCCAGTTCACCCCTTGCCACTACACATTCGTTTTGCGCGTTCACGTCTAGTATGTCCCGATTCTTGCTGTGATAGAGGGGTAGGGCGAAGGGGTAGAGCTACATAACCCTCGAAACGGAGATTTTTCAGAAGCACACTACGAACGGAGGGCTACGAGAAAGTTCCCAGAATGCATCGCAAATCACCGGCGAGATGGCTTCGCAAACGGTTAAACGTTTAAATTTAGCCCCCAGATGACACCACCATGCACTTTATTTACTCTTATAATAATAATATAGTTGTTTAAATTAAGAAATTGTATAATAAATTACCTTTCCGAAACAGAAAAGACATACATTTTGAGGAAGGAACGTTATAATAATCATGTTTCCTCAGAGGTAAGAGCAGCGACGCTCATTGTCAGTCGTTGTCATGGAGAAATCCTGTAAAAACTCGTCGCTTCCGTAACGTCAGAGCGATCATCGGTGACTGATGACGTAGGGGAATATTTCAAACCCTTGGCCCTTGTAACTCTGTTTTAAGAGCCAATGGGGTACACTCGAAAACAAGGGGTAGGGGCAAGGGGTGAACTGGGATTGAGCCTTAGAGTAGATATTTATATTCATAATATATTGAAGCAGCACGACATCAAACATTATATATGATACAATCATACGGATAAGTATAGCTTTCCTCTAGCTAACAGTCTGAAACACCTGATCATGTTACATATACTGTGGCAATTGCCTTTTGCGACATTAGCTGAAAATATGTGACTGACAATCCACCAAAATGTTTTAATTAACACACTCTTTTGCCTAAAATAAAAGTGACATGCTGGTCCTAAATTTGCACATTAAATCAACTGTAAGAACATTGTTAGACTCCCTTCCACAGCACAACTGTCACTAATTAACCGAAATCATTATTCTTCTGCAGTGTTTTTGGCATGAAGACTACATGGAGACTTGATGGCTTTTCCACACGCTGAAATTACACATACGTTCGCAAAACCAATCAAGCTGCTTGGAATTAGCACCCGGTAACTACATAAATTAGACACTAATTGGAATACTTGCCCCTAAGATGCTGCATAAATTTGAACAAGCTGCAGTTTCAACTCAATCATGTTTAAAGTTAGTTATTTTTGTTTTGTCTCCATGCCTGAAGAAGTTTTAAAGTGAGGTGAGAGAGTTCATTCCCCGTGTTTAAGCAATACAAGAGTATTCATACAAATCTCAAAAAAGAAGAATAACACTAAACAAAATATGCAATCTCAAGCATCATAAGGATGTATGCTGAGAATAATTTGAATAAGGTAATTTGTCTCTTGCAAAACTGTTAAAATAAGTATTATTATTGTTATTTATAATTATAATTTATTATTATTTCCTGATATTTTGATAATATTATATTTGAGAATTATAAAAAATATAATGTAATACAGGTAATAAAATATTTGTATGTATTTATTTTCAAATATTTGTATTTATGCAGTTATACAGTAATATATTATTACTACACTATTTTCATGTATTTTTTAAAATTTAAATTATTTATAATTTTGTTTATAAATTTATTAAGTACTATTAATATGAAATTTACTATATTTCTGATATTTTTATGAGATTATATGAGAATTATAAAACAATTAGAGGAGGGCATAGATTATTTTTTTTTAATCTAGATTAATCTCACTGTAATCTTGGAATGAATCTAGATTAATCTAGATTAAAATGGCTCAGTTGAATTCTGCCGAAGGCATTCAGAATATGTGTGCTACCTAAAATAATGACTAAAAGTAAGTCTTTGAGAATAGTTCGCCTCGCGTAGGGATGTGAATTTCTGCCAAAAATGCCATTCGACAATCGAGGAGCAAAAGTCGAATATCGTTCGGAAAAAAAAAAACGCACACTCACAATGACAGAAAGGGAGGCCAATTTCATCTTTAGCGATTTGTCATCAAACAAACTGTTTATTAATTGAACAAGTAACATGTTTTCGTCGTTTTTTTTTTTACATAGTAGGCTAATTGGAAGAAGAAAAAAACAATAAGCACGACGTATAGGCTACAGTCCGTTTTTGCATCGGCAAACCAGATGCTCGTTAGATCAAAAAATAATGTCATAATGATTTTATGTGAACCTGCCTTTAAAGGCAATAGCCTCCTCCTTTTTAAACAAGTTAGTTTCAATCAATGTAAACTATTCGTGTGACTATGCGCCTGCGCAATACACGCACTACCGCGGGATGGCGGGTGTTCATTTCATAAACTGTAGCCTACACAATGGTAACGTTAGCTTATTTAACCTGTTAACCTTTGCCAGTGCGCCGACGCTCCGAAGCGTTTTTTTGTAGCCTATAAATTAATGTATGTCCAAAAAACGGATAATGTCATACTTTTTAGTAGTGCTATCGTGGCGTGATAATCTGTTTGGTTGTAAAATGTATTACCTGAATGAAATGAAATCGAATGTATCGTCCTGTGGAATCATTCATTCACAGACAGCATACGAAGATGTTCAACTAATAAATATCTTCATCGCTGGCAAAAATATGATGCATTTGCAGATTTGCTTTCATTAGACTATAAACTGTAGATCCACGGCCACTTCATCCAACGCTCTTGATGTTCTTAAATCTTCCTGTCACGACTCCGTGTCGAGTGTGATTGAACGCGCTTCAGACGATTCAGTGCGCGAGGAACTGAACAGATCATTCAGAACTGATTCGCGAACCGATTAAGACAGATCTGCCAACTTGTTTGATGAAGTCTTTGAACAGAATCGACTCAAAAGAGTGATTCATTTGTAAATTGAGCATCGCTCATGCTCATACAAAGATACAGCGCGCTTGGAATAAACTCATTTAACAACATGTAATTGCATTAAAATAAAGTAACAAGAGGAACGTCGCCTAATGTAACATGTAAAAGTATACGCCTTGTGTACCTGACAGGAAAATACCCTGCTGCGCGATCTGTGACAGTAGGCGCAGCGTCAGTTATGTCAAATATACTAGGCTACGCATGGAATTGCGCGAAAATATAACGATATTCGAAAAAGCTATTTTATGATCCCAACCCAACTTTGAGAATAGATTAACGGCGATATTTTTTTTTATCGCCCGATAAGAGTCTCACGTTAACGCAGCACGTTAACGCCGATAACGGCCCACCACTATAAAAAAATACATAATACATGTCATTATTATTTGTATTTATTTATTTTCAAATATTTGTATTTATGCAGTTATACAGTAATGTTATTACCACACTATTTGCATTTTTTCCTTTTTTTTTTCTTTTTGCTGTCACACCCAGGTAATTTGACTTTTGAATTAAGACACAATCACTCTTATACTGTGTAATTGTGTCATAAGTGTTTGGTCGGTCATTGTTGGGTGTCGAATGAGAGAGACAGAAGAATATGAACAGCCCCAGTCTTTGTTGGGGATGAAAGAGTACATTTGCTGATAACATGATTATCTTGATAGCAGAACTAATGTAAGATCAAAGATGTTCTGGAGGTTTGACTGACGGCTCTGGGCATTAATGTAGGCTACTTATGAGGGCAGATCTGCATACTGTAACTGCATTAGACAACACTGCCATACTGGGTTGTTGTTTAATGTCTTGACTGCTATTGATGATGGTGAATGTTCAAACACACTCTGAGATCTGTGAGATCTGCACACAACAATGACTCCGCAATCAGTGTTTACACTGTAAAAAAGAATATTCATGATTTGTTATCGCAACATGTTTTCTTTTGACAAATCCACTTAGATAATTTATGTAGTTCAGATAACATCATATTTTGAGTTCCTGTTGATTAAACCAGTCTCCTTCATTGTATTTACTCTTTCTTTTTTTTTCAATTAACTTAAATTTATAAGGCATCCAGCTTATTAACTTTAAGTTAAACCAAAATTATTTAAGGACAAGCTGAATAGCAGATTCTCAAAAGTATTGCATACAATCTATTTGTAACGGAACTGGGTGGATGAAGATGGAGATCAGGTGAGGATCCAAAATAACAAAGTTTATTTAAAGTACTCGAAACAGTGAGCGTGTGCTCAAACAATAACCAGCAATGAAAAGGAGTGAGAGCGGAACTTAAATACACAGATAATGACAAGGACAACAGGTGACGGTGATGATGATGAGGGTGATGAGGCGCAGGTGCCGGTGATGATGACAGGGGATTCTGGGAAGTGTAGTGAAGACACAGACGAAGAAGGCGGTGAATGTGACACTATTGGTGATGCTTGCAACCCACAGCACTCTGAATAAACATGAGCAATGTGTTATACAAGAGATGGCATGAAAATGAACACTTCATAATATCATTATGACTATGTATTTTTAGTCTATTGTTTCCGCTACAGCTGACCTCCTAATGGCAGTTTAAATTAGTGTAGATTGTCATGTTGAATCAGCCAATTACAGTCAACGCAGTAAAGCCAATCATAGCCAGTTACGTCTCAAACATAAGTGACAGATTTGTTTGGATAGCACGTTAATAGATGCACCAGCAGGCGCTAGTGTTTAATGGCATGTGGGCATAAACACATGGCCTCTGAATGAGTGTGATCGCACATTAAGACACACACACTTTCCTCTCAGTGCCTCATCTTTAGCCCTCGGTCCTGCCAATGACAACACTCGTGCTCAGTGCAACAGGTACCGGCTGCAATATTTTGACAGAAAATGTAATACGATTAATAATCTTGCCCGTGCAGATTTATGTAATGTTGACGTTGTTGCAGGATTGGTCATATGAAAGGCTTTAAATAAATGCGAAGGTTGTCAAGTTCAATAACAAACTCAACAAGCCACTTCAGCTCATTATTTCTGCTCTATATTGGTTGCATATATACTACTATGTTTATCTGAATCATATTTTAATTGTGTTTGTTAGTCATTTTGACAGGTTTTTCTATGTAAATGTTATTCAGAGTGCAGAGCAAACAGAACCATAATTAAAAATGTCATTTATCTCTAGTGAAGCGTTATAAAATTATAAATGGGGTGAAATACAGCAGGGTTTGGAGACCCATGGAAATTTCAGGGTAAAATATAATTGAGACTTTATTTCTCCCAATATGAATTTATAGCACACCATGTCAATTATATCTCACCATTGCAATTATATCTCACAACTTTATTTTCTTGTAATTACGCATTTATTTGTCACAGTTGTAACAGTAAAGTGTAACAGTTTACAATATAAAGAAAGTAACATAGAAAGATAGAGTGTATAGTGAGTTATATACTGTATGTATGAATGTAGACCACTATCTAACTAGCATATAATAAAAATAAGTTTAGCTAATGTTCCCATTCAATTATTATAAAAACATTATTTCTGAATGTTCTCTGAAACTTCAAAACATCCAGTTTTTTTAAATGTTTTAAGAACAATTTTCTTGGTTATGTAAATGTTAAGAGATCATTCCGTTCGATCATTTTGCAAACATTATGGCAATGTTACTTTTGAATGTTCTGAAATTTGTAGCAACATTTAAAAAAAAGAGTTACAGTTTTTCTCAGTCGCTTTGGTGTGTTTTTCACATCATCCCTAACATGTGAAAAATAATAAGTGAATTTCTCAGAACAATTTGTACAAACTGCAATATACAATAGATGTTTCTAAAGCTAGTCAGTCTCTAAAAATCCTTAGTGTATCTCTCAAAAGTAAATATTTATGCCAATGATCATGTCAGTGTCATCAGAATGATAAGCCATTGAGTCATTGTTCACGAACAAGGTCGTCAAAATGTTTAGGCATGTTGTCAGTGTAACTGTGTACTTTGACAGTATTACCTGATGTAAACTTAGGCTACAGTTTGGATGACAGTTACTGTATTGAAAATGCACAAGGCTGCACTTCTATGGCATATATCAATGTCAACATATTACTGAATGTGGGTTATTGATTGAAAGAGATTGGACAGGATTTTGTTTTTAACAGCTGAAGTCTAAAATTTCTTATTTTAATATGTTTTCATTATTTAATATTATGTATCTGTATTATTATTCTTTATTAATATTCATAATCAGTTGTAGGATCAAGATAACTGGTGTCCGGTCCCGTGAATCAAATAACAACGGGGAAAGGCTTAATTCCAAATCTACAACAGCTTTTACTAATGCTACTTTATGAAAGAAAAAACTAAATAATTTACAGTAAGCAAAAGACAAGGGGCAAAAAGGGAAAAAAAAAAACTAAATTAGAAAGAAACACAGGGAACACCCCTAAGGCACACTGTTCTAGTGCTGTCTCTACACATCCAGACGTGCCTGTCTGTCGGCACACAGATTCTCATCCACATCACACCGGATATTTTCCCTTGCAATGCAACGTGGAAAGCATCTTTTGGAAAGCCTTATCCATCCTCTACTGTGATGTCCTCACACGCTGCATCCAGTGCAGCCAGCAGGGTCATCTGTGTGTGTGGCTGACGATCCTACACCTTACACCTCCATGCTCAATACAACTCCTCAAACTGGGTTAAGGCAGTGGTTCTCAAACGTTTTTCATTACGCCCCCCCTTAAAAAATGTTTTACCACACCCACCCCCAAAATTTAATAAATAAAAACGGAAAGATTTTTTAAATACAAAAAAAACGTGCAATGAAAAACACCTGCAATAGTTTCACTTTGTAATGTCATTATTTCATATAACAGTAAAAGAGAATAAAAATAAAGAGTTATAATAATATAATAATAATATTACAGTGATGGTTTGGATGCGCAATATATAAAAGCGCAAAAATATGACTGCTTTTGAGAGCGCCTCACGTCACAAGCTCAGCTTCTTGTTCGTCTTTTCACCGGAACACACACAGCAGCGGAGTGGTGAGTTCACAATAGCAGCTTGAGTTTACTCTTCCCATATATACCACCTGAAAACCATTATACTCAGAACATTGGCATAAAACCCAAAATACCACTAAGGCACTAAATGTTGACATAACTAACATTAAACGCTGAAGAAGTGCTTTTCTACAGCGAGCAACTTCTATCTTGGGTTTGTTCCAGCGGTGACAAGTCAACGGTCTAAAGAAGTACGATTCAGTGTACGGCTGTTTTTTTTGTTCTTTTTTCTGCTGATCTCCCAAATTTTTTATAAAGGCAAGTCAAGTCAAGTCAAGTCACTGCCTTATGTCAAGCAAGTCAAGTCAAGTCGTAGCTTGGGTCACAAGTCACTGGCAAGTCATACAAACGTTTGACGATTTCACTGAATTTATATATTAAAATAAGTTAAAACTACAGAAGTTGTGGACTATGGTTTTATTTGCAACTTTATTTTTTTTTTAATATATGCATTTCCACATATAGCTGAGTGGTTACTACAATAAAAATCTAAATGTAACTGAAATTAGGCCAACATTAAAGCATGAAAAAAGAAATATGCCTCAAACATTGCAGAAGACCATTAAAAGGTATTAAACAATTCACAATTCAAGTATAATTCCTATGCGACCAAAGCCATTCTTCAAACTGGCATTCCCTTAATACAAGTTATATATTTTTAATTATGAAGTTAAAACCGCCAATAGGTGGCGCCAAATTACCGTATTAATGTACGAGTCATAGGTCACTGAACTCGGTCACTGAATCACAAATACGCATAACTCTTTCTGTGGCTTGTTTGGAACTATTGTCATTGGAGAAATCGAGCAAAAACAGAAAATATATGGAATATTAGGCTATGTCTAAATGTCACATCACAATATTCACTCTTTGTTTACTGAACTGTTTTATAAAATCATTATCACATTTGCAATCGCGTCAATATTCTGGAATTTTTTTTTAATATCATGTGTTATAATTATGAAAATAACTCATACTAGGGCATTTTTTTCCACCACATTTTGAATTTTGGGTGCAATATTAATTCTGCTGGCATTTTGATAACATCAAATAGATGTAACCCCTGATAACATCTAACCCTGCTTTAAGAGAAACATAAAACACGACAAACATTAACAGTTTTCTATGTTGTTTTTGTCATTGGAAAGAACGACATATTTGGCTTTAAAGCACGATTTAAAAAGAAATGTGGCAAATGTTATACAAAACATATGACATCATTAATTAACATTTAAATATTGACAACATTAAGCTACATTTGAAAACATAATTGTGTATAAAGAGGCATGCTGTTTTGACCAATATTCTCGATTTAAAGATAGTCAAATGAACTATAACAAACAGGTTAAACAAGCCATAGCTTACTTTTAGACGTGGTGAATGAAGTTCGACTGTTCGAGGTTGTGATGGTCGTCCGATATCCCTTGCCAGTTATTATGCGTACAGCAAATCTTCTTGTATGAATATAGTCAATTTCTAGTGTTTATATCCAAAAAGAAACGAGGCTGGAAGATGTTTTTGTATTTAGCGCGCTCACCGCGATGTATGTTTTTTCTGGGCTTGTGCAGTGTCACGCAATCGCGCAGAATCTGATGACTGGCGTCAATGGTTCCATTGCTTTCATTTTGTTCATCAATTGATGTTGCGATGATAAATGTATATCAAGTCATTCTCGAGTCATACAGTTCAAGTCAAGTCAAGTCTCAAGTCATTGGATCTCAAGTCAAAGCCGAGTCATTTTCTTAATTTAGTCAAGCAAGTCTCAAGTCCTTAAATTTGCGACTCGAGTCTAACTCGAGTCAAGTCATGTGACTCGAGTCCCCCATCCCTGCAAATGTGACCAATGATATTCAGACCCCAACTTCTGCATTTGGTCAGGTTGAACCCAGCCTCATCCACGTATACAAAGCTGTGAGAGGGTTCACTTGATTCCAACTCCATTATAAACTATATCCCAGAACACACAGTTGATTTTGTTTTGGTAAGTAAGAGTGACATAAAATGTACATATATTGCATGTTACTTCCTGTTACGTTCTACACGTTTTTGTTGTTGTGTTTTTGTGTTTGTTTTTCCCTCCTTCTCTAGTACGCTCATGTGATAGGCCGTGTCAGCTGTCCATCATCATCAGGGCGGTTCTTTGGCGTCCAATCCGCTGTCACCCCGCTGTTTAAAAGGCTTCCTGTGCGTCTCATTGGCAGCAGTGTGTCTGTGTTTGTTCAGTGTCCTGCGTTGCGTACTTTGTACCAGTTAGTTTAATGTTATTTATGTCTAACATTTAGTGCCTTAGTGGTATTTTGAGTTGTATGCCAATGTTCTGAGTCTAATGGTTTTCAGGTGGTATATATGGGAGGAGAACAGGTCAGTAGATTGCGCGATATGCACTTTGCCCGTACTAATGTCAGGTGTTAGACACACTAGGTAAGAAGTGTGCGCCACCCTTTGTATTTTTGTTTTCCTAGAGAAGGTAGTTTATGGCGTCGAACACGCTGAAGATTTCGGGTTGTTTTTCACATTTTATTTTGTTAGGTTAGAGGTTGAGGGGATTAGTTTAAGGGAATTATTTTTGTTATATTTGGTTCTTTAATTTGGCACCACTTTGTCACATGTCTGTCCTGTCTTGTTATGCACATGGGTGTTTTGTTATTTTGAGCCATGTGCTCTTGTCATTGTTTAATCCCTCGCCATTGTTATCTGATTATTGGTTTAATTGCTCCACCTGTCTGTCTCGTTACCCTCCTTTGTTTGCCTCCCTATTTAGTCTTCCTGTGTTTGCTGTCCTGTGCTTGTTCGTTGTATTTGTTACGCGTTTTGTATGCTGTGCCTGTTCCTGCCCTGCCTTGTCATTTTTTGGATTTAGTTTTGGTTTGTTTATTTTATGTTTTGTCCTATTAAAACACTTCTTCTCTGCACTTGAATCCACGGAATTATTCCCGGTCCCACCGTGACACACTTAAGTTCTTTCTCCCTATAATTATTTCTTAATATATAATTAAGAACTTATAATTAAGTTCTTTTCTTACTTCTGTGGGTTTCCATTTACATTTTACAGCTCATACACTGAATCTAGTGGCTTCAGCTTTTTGTTAATAAACAATCATCTTTCTAACATTTTGCGTATCCAATTCATGGTTCTTTCTGCTATTCCGAATCTACCAGCAGTAGTTTGATATCTGAATGTTGTGTTCCATCTCCTAGACCTTTAAAAGTTTGTAACACTTCCACAGCAATGGAAATGTGTGCAGTTTAATGCTTACTGTACTATGTATCACTATGAAATGTAGCTGTAAAAGTAGTTACATAGAGATACATGCTGGTACTCGATACATGTACTCGTTACATCATAAGAAGAATGGCATCTACGCTAATTTTAGTGTCTTTGTTTATCCCGAGGTTTTCCCGCAGCCTGCCGGATCCAGGCCGTTTCCAGATCTGACGAAGGACTTTCGTCTGGACCCGATGACAAATCAGTGCTGAAGTGCCAACTAGCCTCTCCCTATGGAGGATCCCTATACCACTCTACAGATAAAGCATCAATAGCATAATTCTGCATCAAAATTTATAGACAAGTAGTTTGCTTAGGCATGGTTTGTAAGGAATTATAAACCTGCGCACATATATTCAAACGCACATAACTATAGAATCAATTCTTAATGCGCATGTGAACGCCATCAGCGTCTATCACAGGTTCACGTTTAAAGTCTGTTTAGAGAGAACGGTGTCGTCTTAGCGGCCCCTAATTTAATAACAAACTATCATTTAGACGGAAGTGAATCAATCAAAACTAACTTTAGCTGGAAAAAACATTTTTCAAGAGCCACTATAAAACCAAACCAATCTCTGTTACCTTAAATTATATGTTTATCTCTGTAAAGCTGCTTTGAAACAATCTACATTGTTAAAAGCGCTATATAAATGAGGATGACTTGACTTGACTTGACTGGTACCGTACCTTAACTCGGTCCTCTGGTACACGGTACAGCGGTTTCATACTCATCTGTTTATGCAGCATCCTGTCGATGCTATGCTTGAGATGCTAACCGTATGGATGTTTTCAAAGACACTGTTGTCTTCTATAATGGTCCTTTCTTTTACCTCAAACCGCAAGATTACCGTTTGAGTCAATCTTGCAGTCCTATGTGGGGACACTTTCACATAGACAAAAACTACACACATTTTACTGTAAAACATACAGGTGTATGCATGTAAGGTGCAGTATGTATCTGTATAGAGTATATTTCTTTATGCTGTGAAATACAAGTGGCCTACTGTAATATGAAGCATTGTAGGAAGTATACAGTATACTGCATTTATACAGTATCAGTGCAATGTACATTGGTGGACATACCTGTTCTCTCTTCGAAACATTTGAACTATTGAGGACACGGTTGATCTCCCAATATTCGGCTGTACCCTTCGACCCGCCTCAGCCATTGTAAGGCCATGATTGACAACATGGTCTACAATAGTGGCCCTTATGTTATCAGATATGCACCTATGTCCTCTTCTGCCTCTTCCTCTGTTTTGCCTTCCACCACGCATCTTTACTCCTCTTCATCCTCCTTTAGGCTGTTGACCCTGTTCGTTTCCTGGTCCATCCATTATTGGAAAATTGCAACTCTGTGTTGTGGTCTGTCTATATATGCTTGCTAATTGATTATTCATGAGATGTACCTTTGAGCAATTTAGACAACTGGTTGATTGTTGGTTGAACTAACACTTTACATTCCTTCAATGAGTGAGGGTCAATTTCACCCGCACGATTCACCAATTCACGTTTTTGTACAAAAGGTCTAATAGAATTGTGTAAAACTATGCTTGACAGTTTATGTCAAATAGTTCAACAACTTAGCATGTATTGGCTTATTCAAGGAACTAATACCTAGATGTTTTGAGGGGTAAGACTATTCTACAGAGAACCATCTACTATATTTTGATCAACATGAGCAATTGAAAATCTGGCAAAAAGCTGACACTTGTATATTATCAATTGCAATATGTACAAAATCTATTGCAATTTGTTCAAAGGAATAAGAAATTGCTTTAATGATGTGCACAACTGACTAGATGATTTGGAATATGTACAAGTAGTATCAAGAATTGCACTTTTGATTTAAGAAATGCACCAAAGCGACTGAGAAAAACTGTAATGCCTAATGTCCAATTAAGATAGATAGATAGATAGATAGATAGATAGATAGATAGATAGATAGATAGTCATTTATGAAACCTTTGTGGACTTCTTGGAGCAACACTGAGCCACGTATCACTGTAAATTCATTCCTCAGTTGAGATTATGAAAAAGGACAAAACAATGAATTGGTGAAGACAACAGAATAAGAGAGAGAGGGAGACGGAGCGAAACACAGAGGTCAAATACTCTGCTAATGAGTCCACAAGGCTTTCTCAGCGCAAGGGAAAAAGTGCTGAGGATGGAGGAGAGAAGAAGAATAAAACTGAAGAAGAACAGCTTAAGCACTGAGTCTCATCGGGGAGAAGGGAGTTTAGCAGAGGCCAGATCCAAAACCACTAGACAGCATTAAAACCACACTGCAATCGCCGCCATTAGATACCATTAAAACCACACTGCAATCGCCGCCATTAGATACCATTCATACAACACTGGAATCGCCACTAGACACCATTAAAACCACACTTGAATCGCCACTAGACACCATTAAAACCACACTGCAATCGCCACTAGACACCATTAAAACCACACTGCAATCGCCGCCATTAGATACCATTAAAACCACACTGGAATCGCCTATAGACACCATTAAAACCACACTGGAATCGCCTTTAGACACCATTAAACCAACACTGGAATCGCCTTTAGACACCATTAAAACCACACTTGAATCGCCACTAGACACCATTAAAACCACACTGCAATCGCCATTAGACACCATTAAAACCACACTGGAATCGCCACTAGACACCATTAAAACCACACTGGAATCGCCTTTAGACACCATTAAAACCACACTTGAATCGCCACTAGACACCATTAAAACCACACTGCAATCACCATTAGATACCATTAATACAACACTGAAATCGCCACTAGACACCATTAAAACCACACTGGAATCGCCTTTAGACACCATTAAACCAACACTGGAATCGCCACTAGACACCATTAAAACCACACTGCAATCGCCATTAGACACCATTAAAACCACACTGGAATCGCCTATAGACACCATTAAAACCACACTTGAATCGCCACTAGACACCATTAAAACCACACTGCAATCGCCATTAGACACCATTAAAACCACACTGGAATCGCCACTAGACACCATTAAAACCACACTGCAATCGCCATTAGACACCATTAAAACCACACTGGAATCGCCACTAGACACCATTAAAACCACACTGGAATCGCCTTTAGACACCATTAAAACCACACTTGAATCGCCACTAGACACCATTAAAACCACACTGCAATCACCATTAGATACCATTAATACAACACTGGAATCGCCACTAGACACCATTAAAACCACACTGGAATCGCCTTTAGACACCATTAAACCAACACTGGAATCGCCACTAGACACCATTAAAACCACACTGCAATCGCCATTAGACACCATTAAAACCACACTGGAATCGCCACTAGACACCATTAAAACCACACTGCAATCGCCACTAGACACCATTAAAACCACACTGGAATCGCCTTTAGACACCATTAAACCAACACTGGAATCGCCACTAGACACCATTAAAACCACACTGCAATCGCCATTAGACACCATTAAAACCACACTGGAATCGCCACTAGACACCATTAAAACCACACTGCAATCGCCACTATACACCATTAAAACCACAATTGAATCGCCTTTAGACACCATTAAAACTACACTGCAATCGCCATTAGACACCATTAAAACCACACTGGAATTGCCATTAGACACCAATAAAACCACAATGGAATCGCCACTATACACCATTAAAACCACAATGGAATCGCCTTTAGACACCATTAAAACTACACTGCAATCGCCACTTGACACCATTAAAGAGCTGGAAGTCTCAAAAACTGGGGCCATTTGTCTAGACTAGAGAAACTATTTTCAAAACTCAAAACTCTCTTTGCCTGATGCTATTTCAACAAACTATTTGCTGACCTGTTGCTCTCTTTCCATTGAACAATCTGTCAGGCAAGCAGACCATTGTCTGGACGGGGGAGAAAAAGACAAGAACAACAAACAGATGCTGGAAACAACTTCACTTTTGATTAGAACTTTCTCTTTGACAAACTGCAGGGCACAAGTGCACCTAGGGCGTTCGAATCCACTTTTGCGAGTTTAATGACGGGAAAAATGGTTGGCACTTTCTGGCTTGTCTAAAAGGGTGATCTCTATTCTCTAAATGAGTAATCGGTGCGTTTTGGGCATAACGTGAAATAAACCAATTAGAGTCTCATCTCCCATTCCCTTTAAAAGCCAGTTCATGCTATATGCATGGATGGATTTTCAAGTGGAAAAACTGAACGCTTCTCTAGCGGTGTGTGTGTGTGTGTGTGTGTGTGTGTGTGTGTGTGTGTGTGTGTGTGTGTGTGTGTGTGTGTGTGTGTGTGTGTGTGTGTGTGTGTGTGAGAGTGAGTGAACAACGTGGCGCAGGATATGAAAATGAAAACTGCGTTGGGCTGAAACTAAGAAAACACACTTGTGTCGCGCCTGGAGTTGCATTGCACTGAGTGTATGATAGAGCCCAGACTGTTGAAACCACTGAAATGCTGCAATTACTTCTGTTCTCTCAGCCAATCATTGCTCTGTATTTCTCCAGGCTTTTACATCTTGGCCTTCCTTCTCTGTGAGCCTGATTAAGTCAAAATGATGTATATATAGCAATAACTTTGCATAAGGCACTTTAATATCCCATAGGACTAGCGGTGCACAGGGATTTTGATAGTTCTAGCATCTAACGCTTGGGTTCACATATCTGACAAGTGTGTCATTATTACTCCATCACTTTTTGAGAATTACAGCTCATCACATCAGGAAGATTTGAGGGCTGTTGTCTACCGTACATCCCTCAAATGAGAAATGCCCTAAATGTAATTGAAAATGTAATGGAGACGAGCTGTTTAAATTCAGAGAATATAATATGCCCCTTTTTACCTGTTAAGAGATGTCTTCAAATGGCCCACAGTTGGAATTAAAAATTTTATGTGATGAAAGTACCAATCATAAATGTATTCTCCATTTTTATGAATTTTCACTGCGTAAATGAATTATGAGTTATCTATTTTATCACATTGCCCTCTGCAATACCTGATTATTGCATGCATTGAACGGTTAAATATGGTTTGTATTACAATACAATACAAAAATATACATTATATACTTGGGCTCAGTGTATATATATTGGAACAGTTGAAGATATTTTTCTGGATATTTTGTTGCTCAAGGCAAGTGTAAAGTAGTTTACTGAGGCCAGTTTGTAGAGAACCCATGTGCAGTTAATTTACAAAACGTGATCAAACATAAGACAAAGGCATGACATGGCATGGACTCAAAACATGAAAGTGGACATGACGCTTACTAACAGTGGCAACCGGAAACAAAACTTGACGAGGAACAAGGCAAACAAGAGGGTTTAAATACACAAGGACTAATGACGACATGACAACACCGAACACAGGGCTGGATCACATGACTAGAACAGGGGAACACATGACTAGAATAGGGGATCACATGACTTGAACAGGGATCACATGACTAGAACAGGGGTCACATGACTAGAACAGGGATCACATGACTAGAACAGGGGATCACATGACTAGAACAGGGGATCACATGACAGAACAGGGGATCACATGATTAGAACAGGGGATCACATGACTAGAATAGGGGATCACATGACTAGAACAGGGATCACATGACTAGAACAGGGGATCACATGACTAGAACAGGGGATCACATGACAGAACAGGGGATCACATGACAGACATGAAACAAAACCAAATCGTGACAGCAAGATACCGGTGCTACTTTAATGTCTCTCGCATCACTGCACGGTCTCAATGCAAATAAGAGTAACTAACTGACTCAAATGGAGTAACCTGGATTGCAGATTTATTATAATTTTGGATAGATTACAATTTATAAAATAAATTGTTCATGCTGTTGCTGATTTTGGGTTGTGACTGAATACTTTCCCAGTATTTTCTGGGTTGTAATAGACTGACAATTTTGTTATATTTTCTGGGTTGTAATGGATTACATTTTTTAAAAGTTTTTTCTAGGTTGTAATGGACTATTTTTCTTTTTCTATTTTCTGGGTTGTAATGGATTATTTTTTCAATATTTTCTGGGTTGTAACGAACTATTCTTTCACTATTTTCTGGGTTGTATAATGGACTATTTTTTACAACAAAAAAAAATTCTGGGTTGTAATAGACTGGCTATTGTTTTCTATGTTCTGTGTTGTAATGAACAACTTTCCACTTTTTCGTAATAATGGACTAATTTTTCAAATTTTCTGGGTTGTAATGAACTTTTTTTTTTTACTATTTTCTAGAATGTAATGAACTAATTTTTCACTTTTTTCTTTGTTGTAATGAATATTTTTTTCACTATTGTCTGTGTTGTGAAGCAAAAACTGTATATGAATCTATTAAGAAAATTATTTTATTCAATCAATATTTCATGTCCATACGTTGAAGGTTTTTGGCGCTCTGTTTTTCTAAAACTGCATTGGTTCCTCTATTTCTTCTCGTTGTCAATGATACACTGACCCACCGTCTAATTGCTGCACAAAATCCCATATTTCTCCAAATTTGCTAAAGGACTCTTGCAAACACAATGCCCAATCCTGTTTATGTCTACTCATGTCGCCTTTCCGTTAATAAAAATAAATCAACATTGATTTTCAGACTGATTCTAATCTAACAGCTTTTAGAAATACCAGCTTGACTGAATATATATTAAGCTGTTCCATTATGCATGCAGGATGCTGAATGAATAATGTGGGCTGCTTTGCTCTCTGTGTTTTTTGATCTGGGGCAGTGCTAATAGAAAGCCTTCCATCAAAGAGAGAGAGAGAGAGAGAGAGAGAGAGAGAGCGAGAGAGAGCGAGAGAGAGAGAGAGAGAGAGAGAGAGAGAGAGAGAGAGAGAGAGAGAGAGAGAGAGCGAGAGAGAGACAGAGAGAGAGAGAGAGAGAGAGAGAGAGAGAGAGAGAGAGAGAGAGAAAGAGAGAGAGAGAGAGAGAGAGAGAGAGAGAGAGAGAGAGAGAGAGAAATACAAATTCACTGTGCTTTGCCCATCAGATCTTACAGGCCAGGCTCTTCAAACAAGTCGTCCTCTGTTAATACATCCTCATCAGACAGATAACAGAACGTCGACTGATTCTGATCTACGTGCTTCTGTCGTAGTTTCTGGAGATGAGGATCAGCATGTTTTAACTTGACGTTAAAGAGAATTCTTGGACGCAGGGATGGACGGGGCCGATGTACTCTGTGAGAGACTGTAAAGTCAGGGTACGTCGAGGTGAAGTCTGAAATCAGGTCACAGGTTGGTGTTACTATACGCTCTGTTTTACGAGCTCTCATAAATCGGTCTCAGACGCAGCTTAATTGAACTTCTTGTGATATGAATATTTTCTAGGCCATCAGAGTGTGGAGGGAAAGATGGAGGGAAATTGAGTTGAGGTTGTAGGAAAAATAGACTGTGTTTTGTATTATTAGTCATGACAGAATTAAGGACTGCATTGGTAAAGTTGAATCTGGCTCCAGAAATACCATAGAACAGAATTAAACTGTTATAATGCATTAAATAAATGTGAACATTTGGTCAGAAATACAATAAAAACAGTAAATTTGTGAAATGTTATTACAATTTAGAATGGCTGTTTTCTATATGAATATATGTTAAAATGTAATTTATTCCTGTGATCAAAGCTGAATTTTCAGCATCATTACTAAAGTCTTCCAGGGGGTTCGTGTTCATTGTTTCATTTCATTGACTTCCAAAGTTATATAACAGCTATGCATGTATGCACTATGCAAGGACAGGATTCACCCTATTATACTTTATCAACACAAATTGATGTCAAACAGCAAACAGCCTATAAAGTCTATAAATAGTCTATAAATAGGCTGTCTTTGAGTTCACTTGAACAAGGGTTATACTCATCAAGCTACAGAAGAATAACATAATTCCTCCGTTCAATTAGGCCTAAGACATCGAGAGTCACGCAGACCTATAACAACTCAGCCACAACACATACTTGGGAATAACATGCCTTACCTTTACACAGAATGGATTTCAAGGACTTTGCGCGCAGATCAATTTTTGCACGCCTCCAACGTTTATATTTTTTCTACAAATCTTTTGAGACCCCACAAAATTTCTAGAAACGCGTTTTCAGGGGAGCCCATGTCTTATTAAGGGGAGCCGAGCTCGCCCTAGGTCACCCGTAGTTCACACCCTGATTTGAATGCAACGCTGCAATTTAATTATCTATGCAAATCCACAACATACTGAATGCAAGCTAGAACCTCACTTTATGTACAACATACCTTGATTATTATCAATGTTGCAATTAATTGAAATACCTTCATTCACACCTGTGCTCAGGTGATCCAAACACCATAAATGTATGTTAATGTGTAAATGCATACGTCGTGTCCACACAGTCCATATCGCTTTTCAACTTTACACCATGAGGAAGCCGCCTGTAAACGTGTCACAAAGACTTTGAAAGCATTCCTTGATTGTCTGGTGAGTTAGTCTGCAATTTAGAGACACTCTGGTTAGATAACCCTCGCCACCATTGTGACAATCCAGTTAAGAAAACACAGCGCACTGTTAGTGTGACACAAATTGGCTGAAAGTGTGTTGGCAGGTTTCCAGCCACGACTCAAGGTGAAGGAACAAATGCACAGCTGTAATAGAACATCCAGCGGCCGGATCAATGCTGACATGTGTGCTGGAGAAACAGCGCTGGATCATGGAAGCTAGTGAACAGGAGAACACACACACACACACACACACTTTAACTATTTATTTAAGTCCACTTAAAATAAATGATTTACAGGGACACAAATACTATAGATGCAGTCAAATGCATGCACATAATCAAGGACCAGTTGCATACAGCAGATTTTCACAATATTTAGCGTCACTCAGTTGTTATGGGTACAAGTAGCATCGTCTCCGCCAGATATGACGGCTGCCTATAATAGCAGACAGAGCGCAGGACTTTGCTAGCCATTTAGCCCTCTTTTTGGGCATCCCTAGTTGTTGAAGCCCCCTTACAACCAGCCTGTGTGTGTGTCCTAAGCTGCCAAATATGAGCACAAGAAGTCGGCTCTGATAACCTTATTCTGAGATGATATTTAGGAGTGGTTGATATTTAATCATCTTAGTCATAAAGGCTTCTTCCATACTAGAGTCAAAGGTACATGCAACCTCCACAACGAACACCTCGCTGATCTCTTCATTAATCACAACAATATCTGGTGTATTTGCAAGCACATGAGAAAAGGTTTCAGAGCTATTACAATTCTGAAACATTTTTTGTACATTTTTACAGCAGATGAGAAATGGCTTGATATGTCCTTCACTATAAGATCCACTATTCTGTCGTGGCGTGCGATGTACATTCCTTTATAGGCATGGCAGCCATTCAAGATGTGTGGCAGTGTTTCAGTGATCTGTTCTGTAGTGTGATGCAAACAATGAGGGGACTGAGTTGTTGGAAACCAGATAGAGAGATTGAGTCTGGTTGGAAGAACTTGCAGTCTGTCTTTTACTGTAAAAATGATAATGTCCTCACTGAGTGCAGTATTCTTAAAAAATGAATGAGAAACAGAGTGATCAGCAGAGGAGAGACACGCAAGTTTCCCCTGAAGTTTCAGTCCTGTCCAGTGTTGTTTCTGATGATGTTGGTGTAGGTCCAGGAGAGTTGGCCGGGCCCCTGTGAAGGTTAGGGTGTAGCTGTGACCACCGTATGTGGCTGTGGCCTTGACAGAGGTCAAGGGGTCACTAATGATGTCCTCGGAGACCCTCAGAGTCAGACCCTCAATCCCAGAGTCAGACCGCACCCACTCCAGTGATACTCCAGTTCGAACACAGAAGTCGTTCAGGTCTGGCCAGTCTAACCAGACGCCAAAGCCGGCAGAATGGGTGTCAAGTTTCCCGCTGGATTTTCTCTTGAAGCCAAGGAAGTGTGTCTCTGACTCTCTGGCCAGCGGCACCTTGCGTCTACGGAGGTCCAGGAACAGGGAGGATCGGGCCAGCTCTCTCACTTCCTTGTCATCATTATTCAGCATGTTCAGAAGATGGGAAATCCGCATGCTGGTATAAATCCATATCATGTTTGGTACCCCCATCCCTCCTTCCCATTGGGGGTGAAAAATAATATCACGGGTACTATGCGTGTTTAGTTCAAGCCATTTTCGCACTAGACTCACTGTCTTGTTATTCATTTCAGTCAGCACTTTCTGTTGGATATGAACGTTGGAGGATAAATTTTGTACTTTAGACAACGCCACCTGTCTAATAGCCTCTAACTTCATAGTCAATGGTAATGGGCATTTGTCAATCAAATCCAGCCTAGATGTAAATTCTGACAAAATTATGCTTACTCGCTCCTTCCATTCTCCTGCTATGTTAATTTTATGTCCAATATAAGTGTATGTCTCATGAAGAGAATATACACCTACAGGTTTTGTTGCTACTATAAACACTGGGCATTTAACAGTTTTTGAACGGTACCACCTGTTCCCTACACTTCTCCTCTCATACAGAACAGCACATTTAGCGTGGTTGATCTCCAAGCCTGACCACTTCAGAAAAGAGTCTGTCCTGGCCAGCATGTTCTTAATGACGCTTTCTTCTCTGGAGTCAATCTGGACATCATCTGCATAGCCCTGAACTGGAATAGGCGATATCACACCAGAGGGGGCACATTGACACATCCACTTTATCCATTGGTTGATGGCAATTATAAAATTAATTGCACTCCAAGGGCAGCCAGTTTTAATGCCTGTCTGGAGTGGTATTGGCTGGGTGAGCTGTTCTCCACAGATTACTTCAATAAAGGAGCCTTTATATACATCTTTCACTATGTCGATGAACAGTTTAGGTAGCTGTATTTCCTCCAGTGATCTGAACATGACATTGTGAGATAAAGTTCCGAATGCATCTCTAAAGTCTAAGAAGACTGAGTACAGTTTACAAGACTCGTGCTTAAAATCATCTATCCCTGTTTTGAGGCAAAATACATGCTCATTCATACCTTGTCTATTGATGTACGCCTTTTGTTTAGGGGATAAGATCTCAGCTTCCACCAACCAAGGGAGAACTCTAGCCAGTATGCATTTCATGAACACCTCATAGATGGTAGGGAGAAGGGATATATCCCTCCATGTTGAAGGTTCATCAGGAATGTGGTCTTTTTTTGGAATACGGTGGATTAGAGCTCCTTTCCACAGGTCTGGTACCCTCTTATTTTCCAAACAGACGTTAAAAATAGTTGTTAAAATTTTACGTGACTGTATTGTTTTAAGAGTCTCATATGTCACACCATCCTTACCACTTGCTTTATTGTTAGGGAGGTTTTTTAAGACAGTCTCTACTTCCTTAAATGTGAAGTGCGTGGTTTCAGGGGAAAAAAGTGGCGGCACGTTCAAATACCAAGGTGGAGGTGGAAGATCATCATTACGCCTCTGATCTTGGCATTTATTGTCATAATAAGTTTGTATGACTGTGATATCGCTAGAGCACGATGGACGGTCAGGATATTCACTACTGTTTAAAATGACTTGTATTGCTTTAGATCTTCTATGCTGCCACAGGTATGCAAGTTTATTCCTGCTCACCTTTCTATTCCGCTTGGGTTGAGTCGTTCGTGTCCGCAAAGAAGGCAAGACGATTTCCCGCAGATAGCGCAGCTGTTGGTGGATCCAGTCAGCTGTCGAGACCGAAGTTACCTCTTCAGGAGGAAATGATTGTGACACCGGGAACTTCTTTACAACTCGCGCCAAATATTTCAGAAATTGTAATCCGAAAGGCTTACCAATGTGGCTTTCAGCTGTAAAAAGTCATTTTTTAAAGAATATCCCGTTTAACAATTTAGCAAACGTTATCCACTTTCCCGGGTCACCAGAGGAACAAAAACTCGTCTCACGTTGGCGTTTGGTGCTCAGACTATCTCTATAGGCTTTTTCGTAAGACTGGAAAGCCATCCATTGATGCTCAGACAGCGGGCACACATACTGCTGGAAAGCTGTAGGCTCTTCTCCCATTAGATGTAATCCACGGGAGAGATCATGGGGTTGCAGCGGCTGTTGGTAAATTCTCCCGGTAAGTAATGGTTGCTTGTATGCTAGTTTGATTGTTGCGATCAAACGCATAGTCCACAATAATTGGTAAAATATCGTATCTGCACCTATTGCATTAACGCTGGCAATTACAACGGCAAACACACACACACACACACACACACACACACATCATGGATGCTAGTGAACAGGAGAACACACACACACACACACACACACACATTGAGGGAACTATAAAGTCTTCTGTTATTAGGGGTACTAGCACAACCTCTTGTGTATTTGTAAAGATTTTCTTATTGTCCTGCACTAAGAGAAAACAGTACATAGTATGTATAGTATAGTGTAGTTTTAGTATATAGTGTGTCATTGTTGGACACTAGCTGGCACTATAATAAGCACCTTTGCATTTTGGTCCATAACTCTGGACCTGTAATGGCTAGAGACTCACAAAAAAAAAAAAAATAATAATCTGCCAAATGTTTCTGGGTTTTTCGAAAAATCTCCTTTTTGTAACTCCCAGGCTGTTGGTCCATCTCGCATGAAACTTGGCACTCATCATCCCCATACACTCATGACAAAAAGTTGTCAAAAGAATACTGATTCGTCCAAACTATTTATTAAACCGTTAATTAATAAGCTAGGCAATGCCCATTTATAGGAGTTGATCTATATCTGCTGAACACAATGTCCAATCTTAACAAAACTTGACACATATAGACACCAGGATGCACAGTTTTGTAAAATGCTGCCAATAGGGGGCGCTACATCTGAAAAAAACACTTTAAATGCAACCGTGTGATCCATGAAGTTTAACACTGGTTTGCATCTTCTTTAGTGGACGTCCTGAACAAGCGGAAACCTTCCAGTCTCTCTCTCGAATCCAACACCGAAGTGACTTAAACTGCAGTCCATCGACTGGCCACTAGAGACCGGCTCCAAAAGAAAGTCAATCCCATTCTCTTCACCTTTATTCGTTTCGCCATCATTTAATTGAGTAAGAGTGTCGTGCCAGAGAGATTGTTAGTGAAACTGTGAGTGAGTGTTTGTGCTACGCTTTGGATTCTGATTCTAACTTGTCGAGTTACTGTCAACTCGAGTAACTTTGTAGACTGAGACTTTGTAAATAAATATGTTTATATTCTTGTATATACTTTTTTACCAGATTAAGGGATGTAGGGGGTTTGACGCTAATTTATTTTGTCTCTCTTTTTCACTTTGATTATGGTTAAGGGAGTTAGATAAGCTAAACTGTATTTTTGTTTTCTTTATCTTTCGCTTGAGGTCATTTAGGTTCTAAAAGAATATTGTTTTGTTGGTTATTTTGGCCTTGCCTGCTCATGACGCTAACCCTTCATGGTAAATAAAGCTCATGTTACTTGTCATCTCTCTGGTAGTATGACTCTCTTTCTTCTTCCTGTAGCGGCTGACGCCTAGCGGTCGTAACAGAAATTGGTGTGCCGACCCCAGGGGGTTAAAATGCCTAGATTTACAGCAGAAAAAAAACATGTTTTCAGCCTGGTTCAAAGAGTGGTTTTGGTCTATATAGCTAATTTTGCCCTTCATGATGACTGTGAGGGGTTGAAGTGTTTTATAACTCATCCGTTTAAATTACATTAAGCCCTAAAGTTCTGCAGAATTAAGGGCGTGGCCACATGAGTGACAGGTGGATTGCCGCTGATGTCACTACTAGCGGTGTGTCTGCTGTGTGTTAGCGTCACGTCACCTCGGCTAATCCGCCTCGCTGCACATATTCGTTTATCCGGGAGTGACGCGCGGCCAAGATGACGACGGACGGCTCCGGCCACTTTGGGCTTCAAAAATGCTCTTCAGAAACACTACATCCATATTTTTTTACAGTCAATGGTCCTTGTCATAACATCTAATATGACTCAAAAAACATGGCATCATGAGCCATCTGTGCTTGGACCGCAACAATCACCGCTTATGACTCTATTTATTTACAATGTTTTAGTAGATTTGTATCACTGAACGGATAATGAAGGGAACTTTCTTTTGAGGAGCTCTTTGCTAGATTTCCTCTGATTGGAAATCAGTTATCATTGACAACATTCAGTAGGCAAAATCAAGCAAGATTATTATTAGCAGAGTAACATAATAGACCAGATGTGAAACATCTGGGTTATCCCATTTTGTACTTCAGCCTTGAAATCCAGATGTCGGCTCTGTTATGTATGAGGATGTATATATGCACATAGCTCAAAATCTATTTTGAATTAAACAACTAAAAGTTTTAAAATACAGAAACAACTAAGAAATAGTTTATGTAAGAAGTTTTGCTTCTAGGTCACTGATTAAACTTTATAACCTTTTTACACATTCATTTTTTGAAGTACGTTCACTTCTGCAATGCTGTTGAGTATCTTATTTAAAGTCAGACCAACTTTAAGTCTGTATTGCAAACATTCATGAAACACGAGCATTTAAAGCTCATATCTGTGTTGAAAAGAGTGTGAGAGTTAAAGCAGAGAGGGTTCGGTCCACTAGCAGACCTCCAGTCAAACATATTTACCCATGTGTTAAATTAGATTAGGCACAAGAGCCACTGTTCATTTATCTGAGATCGCTATGTATATAATCTATAAATTAGGCAGCTTTTTAATTTCATTTATATTATTTTATGATTAATTTTTTATCAGGCTTTAGATTAACAGTGAGCCTTCAAGCAGAAATCTGAGTCCTCAGCACTTTAGGCCGACTTTTTCATGGAGTACGTGATACTGAGGGGCAAATGTGAGCGGACACACACACACACACACACACACACACACACACACACACACACACACACACACACCGGTTTCGGCTCGCTGACTTTATCACATTTATATGCGTCTTTGATCCCAATCTCTGTGTGCACAAACAAACATATCTTGATTTTTAGCTTTGCAATCTCTGTAGTGAAACAGATTCATTGATTCTTGAAATTTATGCAACAAACAATTGTTATTTATAAAAAGTTAAATTATGTTCTGAGTTATTTGCCTACGTCCACTGCTTTTTTATTTGCACAGAATGAAAAACCTCTTTCAATATCTGTTATATACAAAAATTCTGTCAAATATTTAGCATCAATATTTACAAATCTAGCATTCACTTGAATTAATCAAGACTACAGGGTGTTTTCAATCAGATGTTCAGATTTATCCACTAAAATGTCACCGAATCAGAAAAGTTTGATGGTCTTGGGCGAATGGTGTTGACAAAATCTCGTTTTGCATATATGCATATAAGTTGTTTTTTAATCAAATATTTTGCTTTTTTTTTAAAAGCAAAGAAAACAAATAAATACTTGCATTATTGCCGAAAATTATAGACACTGTGCACATTTTATTAATTATTTTCAAAGTAAAAATTCAGCGAAGAACCTCAGGGACATGACAAAATGCTTGCTGTAAGACAGAAATAAGATTTTTTTTAATGATAAAAATAATTTAAATGCAATACTTATTTGTATTCATTATAAAGGACATACCAAAGTATTGTGAAAAGCTTTTAACATTTCATTTTGGTGAACCACCACTTTCAAAAATCTAGGGGACTGAAATATTACCCAATCCCAGGAATGACCCATATCAGTGCATATTAATTTTAAACACTATAGGCAGTTTGTTTATGAAGTGGGTCTTACTGGAAACTTCTTAAAAATTAGGAAAATAAGTGATTTAAAAATCCCAAACAATTTCTTTATAAAGTTTTTTTTTATTTTATTTTTTTAAGTCTTTATTTCCCAAGAGTCAGTGACTCCAAAAAAACGATACAACAAAGTCCATTTTTTA
>NW_027508808.1:1330000-1332500 GCF_051911475.1 Siphateles boraxobius | reverse complement strand
ACTGAGATAACACACACTGCCACTCAGAACACACTGAGAGTAACAACACTACACAACCTCCACTGAGATAACACACACTGTCACTCAGAACACACTGAGAGTAACAACACTACACAACCCTCACTGAGATAACACACACTGTCACTCAGAACACACTGAGAGTAGAAACACTACACAACCCTCACTGAGATAACACACACTGTCACTCAGAACACACTGAGAGTAACAACACTACACAACCTCCACTGAGATAACACACACTGTCACTCAGAACACACTGAGAGTAGAAACACTACACAACCCTCACTGAGATAACACACACTGTCACCCAGAACACACTGAGAGTAAAAACACTACACAACCCTCACTGAGATAACACACACTGTCACTCAGAACACACTGAGAGTAAAACACTACACAACCCTCACTGAGATAACACACACTGTCACTCAGAACACACTGAGAGTAAACACACTACACAACCCTCACTGAGATAACACACACTGTCACTCAGAACACACTGAGAGTTAAACACTACACAACCCTCACTGAGATAACACACACTGTCACTCAGAACACACTGAGAGTCAAACACTACACAACCCTCACTGAGATAACACACACTGTCACTCAGAACACACTGAGAGTAAACACACTACACAACCCTCACTGAGATAACACACACTGTCACTCAGAACACACTGAGAGTAAAACACTACACAACCCTCACTGAGATAACACACACTGTCACTCAGAACACACTGAGAGTCAAACACTACACAACCCTCACTGAGATAACACACACTGTCACTCAGAACACACTGAGAGTAAAAACACTACACAACCCTCACTGAGATAACACACACTGTCACTCAGAACACACTGAGAGTAAAAACACTACACAACCCTCACTGAGATAACACACACTGTCACTCAGAACACACTGAGAGTAAAACACTACACAACCCTCACTGAGATAACACACACTGACACTCAGAACACACTGAGAGTCAAACACTACACAACCCTCACTGAGATAACACACACTGTCACTCAGAACACACTGAGAGTAAAACACTACACAACCCTCACTGAGATAACACACACTGTCACTCAGAACACACTGAGAGTAAAAACACTACACAACCCTTACTGAGATAACACACACCGTCACTCAGAACACACTGAGAGTAAAAACACTACACAACCCTCACTGAGATAACACACACACACTGAGAGTAAACACACTACACAACCCTCAGTGAGATAACACACACTGTCACTCAGAACACACTGAGAGGAAAACACTACACAACCCTCACTGAGATAACACACACTGTCACTCAGAACACACTGAGAGTAGAAACACTACACAACCCTCACTGAGATAACACACACTGTCACTCAGAACACACTGAGAGTAGAAACACTACACAACCCTCACTGAGATAACACACACTGTCACTCAGAACACACTGAGAGTAGAAACACTACACAACCCTCACTGAGATAACACACACTGTCACTCAGAACACACTGAGAGGAAAAACACTACACAACCCTCACTGAGATAACACACACTGTCACTCAGAACACACTGAGAGTAACAACACTACACAACCCTCACTGAGATAACACACACTGTCACTCAGAACACACTGAGAGTAACAACACTACACAACCCTCACTGAGATAACACACACTGTCACTCAGAACACACTGAGAGTAGAAACACTACACAACCCTCACTGAGATAACACACACTGTCACTCAGAACACACTGAGAGTAGAAACACTACACAACCCTCACTGAGATAACACACACTGACACTCAGAACACACTGAGAGTAACAACACTACACAACCCTCACTGAGATAACACACACTGTCACTCAGAACACACTGAGAGTAACAACACTGCACAACCCTCACTGAGATAACACACACTGTCACTCAGAACACACTGAGAGTAAAACACTACACAACCCTCACTGAGATAACACACACTGTCACTCAGAACACACTGAGAGTAGAAACACTACACAACCCTCACTGAGATAACACACACTGTCACTCAGAACACACTGAGAGGAAAAACACTACACAACCCTCACTGAGATAACACACACTGTCACTCAGAACACACTGAGAGTAACAACACTACACAACCCTCACTGAGATAACACACACTGTCACTCAGAACACACTGAGAGTAACAACACTACACAACCCTCACTGAGATAACACACACTGTCACTCAGAACACACTGAGAGTAGAAACACTACACAACCCTCACTGAGATAACACACACTGTCACTCAGAACACACTGAGAGTAGAAACACTACACAACCCTCACTGAGATAACACACACTGTCACTCAGAACACACTGAGAGTAACAACACTACACAACCCTCACTGAGATAACACACACTGTCACTCAGAACACACTGAGAGTAGAAACACTACACAACCCTCACTGAGATAACACACACTGTCA